>NW_026440217.1:0-39589 GCF_002870075.4 Lactuca sativa | reverse complement strand
TTCTTATTTAACTGTTTTTGATGTAATTTGGATGGTCAATCATCAATTTTATGAACTTTCGATTTTCTCCCAAATTCTGTGTGTTAACCCAGATTTTGAAGCCAATCCCACGGTATCCGTAGAATCAACGTGGTTTTGAAGAGATTGTCCTGGCTATTCTTTTAGAATCAACAGGTTCATTCTTGGTTATCTTTGTGTTGTTTTTTTGCGCTGCATCAGTTGGTATCAGAGCCGAATTCCTGGTTCAAAATGCCTCCGAGGAGAAACAGGACGCCCGCTAATGTTCATGAGCAAGAACTAGAAGAACGTATTATGGCACGAATGGAGGAGAGGATGGATCAAATGGTTGACCAACTGACTGATAGGATGGTCGAACTGATGAATCGAGGAGGGCAAAGGTCTCGAACACATTCTCAAGTGGAAGATGGTGAATTTGGGAACCCGTTCGGCGGCAGTGACGGTTCATATTCTGAAGATGATCTAGAAAGGCGGCCAAGGCGTGATCATAGAGGTGACAATAGGCGTTGGGAGGCCGGAATGAGAATTGATATCCCAGAATTCGACGGGGTCAGTTTGAATCCAGAGGGGTTCATCGACTGGTTGGCTACTGTTGAGGAAGTTTTTGAGTTCAAAGAAGTCCCTGAAAACAAAAGAGTGTCATTGATTGCTACCAGGCTACGTGGTAGGGCATCTGCATGGTGGCAACAACTGAAACTGACACGAGACAGGCTCGGAAAGTCAAAGGTCGTGACTTGGAGGAAGATGAAGAAGTGTTTACGATCCAACTTCCTACCCCATAATTTTCAAAGGTTGATGTACCAACGGTTGCAAAATCTGAAGCAGGGTGCCAAATCAGTTGACGATTACACAACTGAGTTCTACCAATTGATTGCCCGAAACGATATCCAGGAGACAGAGGAACAACTCGTTGCTCGATATATTGGGGGTCTACGGGTCCAAATCATGGACTCTGTAAATATGTTTGACCCAGTATCTATTTCTGAAGCGCACCAACGGGCGTTGGCTTTTGAGAAACAAAGTCGTCGGGTGGGCGGTTCGTCTTCAACTGCCAATATTGGAGGAAGTCCCGGGACGGGTGGTATGGTACCCCCGTGTTGTTCCTAATCAACAAAGACCGACATCTAACAGTGTTGGACCAAACCCTAGGACAACTGTTAGTAGCAGCTTGAAGTGTTTTAGTTGTGGGGAGACAGGTCACCGACAATCAGAGTGCAAGAAGGTCGGAAAACGTCATTTGTTCGCTGAGCAAGATGATTGGCAAAATGATGATGCCGGTGAAAATTACGAAGATCCCCCTGTGTATGACGAAGAGCATCAATGCGAGGAGGAAGTTGTAACTGGAGATGTGGGGGTAAATTTGGTGGTAAGGCGGTCTTGTTTTACACCAAAAGTTGTTGGTGATGATTGGCTCAAACACAACATCTTTCAGTCGACATGTACTATTTTGGGAAAGGTTTGTACTTTTGTTATTGATTCAGGAAGTTGTGATAACCTTATATCTGAAGAAGCAGTTCAAAAGTTGGCTTTGAAAACAGAAAATCGCCCTAAGCCTTACAAGCTACAGTGGCTTAAGAAGGGTGGCGAGGTCACTGTATCTAAACGAGCCCTTGTTCATTTTTCTGTTGGTACCACGTATAAAGATGATGTGTGGTGTGATGTGGTTGCTATGGATGCATGTCATTTGTTGTTGGGGAGACCTTGGGAGTATGATCGTAACATAGATCATAACGGGCGGACTAACACTTACAGTTTCTTGTTTGGTGGTGTGAAGATAACATTGGTTCCCAGTAAGCCAAATGAGCCAGTTCCGAGAACTTCGGGTACTCTACTAACCCTTAATCAGTTTGAAGACGAGTTGGAGGCGGAAGGTGAAATTTTTGTATTGCTCGGGAAGGAAGTCGCTAAGGAGGTTGAAATTCCTGAGGCTATGGTCCCTCTGCTCAAGGAATTCGCTGATGTTTTCCCTAATGAATTACCTGATGGTTTGCCACCTTTACGTGATATCCAACATCATATTGATTTACAACCAGGAGCTCAGTTGCCTAATAGGCCACATTACAGAATGAGTCCCGGAGAGCATGAGGAGTTGCGACGACAGGTGGAGGATTTGATTTCAAAAGGTCATGTTCGAGAGAGCATGAGCCCGTGTGCTGTTCCTGCTTTGTTGACTCCTAAAAAGGATGGTACTTGGCGTATGTGTGTTGATAGTCGCGCCATCAACAAGATCACGGTGAGGTATAGATTTCCAATTCCTCGACTTGATGACCTACTTGACCAGATTAGTGGTGCCTCTATCTTTACGAAACTGGACTTGAAGAGCGGGTACTATCAGATTCGGCTTAGGCCTGGGGATGAGTGGAAGACTGCCTTCAAGACTCGTGAAGGATTGTATGAGTGGTTGGTGATGCCTTTCGGTTTATCAAACGCTCCTAGTACATTTATGCGTGTGATGAACCAGTTGTTCAGGCCCTTTATTGGTAAATTTGTAGTCGTTTATTTTGATGACATACTTATTTACAGTGCTACTTTTGGTGAGCATGTCAACCATGTGAGGCAGGTTTTGACTGTACTTCGACGGGATAGTTTGTATGCAGCTATGAAGAAATGTGTGTTTATGGTTCCTAAAGTCTTGTTCTTGGGGTACGTTGTTTCTGGGGAAGGAATACAGGTGGACGAGTCTAAAGTAGCAGCTGTCAGACAATGGCCAAGTCCAACTACCATCACTGAAGTTCGAAGCTTTCATGGCCTTGCTTCATTCTATAGGAGGTTTATTCCAAACTTTAGTTCTATTATGGCACCGGTGACTGATTGTATGAAAGGGAAGACCTTTACTTGGACCGAAGCAGCAGAATCAGCTTTCCAATTAGTAAAAGAGAAGCTTACTACATCACCGATTCTTGTATTGCCAGACTTTTCTCAAGTGTTTGAATTACACACGGATGCTTCCAAGGTTGGGATTGGAGCAGTTCTAAGTCAAGGAGGACGACCGGTTGCCTATTTTAGTGAGAAGTTGACGGGGCCAAAGCTGCGTTATAGCACTTATGATGTTGAGTTCTATGCAGTGGTCCAAGCTGTAAAGCATTGGCGCCATTATCTATTTCATAAGGAATTTGTTTTGTTCACAGATCATGATTCATTAAGACATATTCGCAGTCAAGATAAGGTGTCACACAAACATGGGAGGTGGATTTCGTTCTTGGAAAAATTCACTTTCGTGGTTAAACACAAGTCTGGGATGTCAAATCGGGTGGCTGATGCATTGAGTCGGAGGAGTAATTTGCTAGTTTCCATGAGGGTTGGTGTGCCGGGGATGGATGTCCTCATGGAGCAGCTAACGGTTGATCCTTATTTTTCTGTTGTTCTGCAGGGTATACAATCTGGACAGATGTCTGATTTTCTACTGCATGAAGGTTTTCTTTTCAAAGGCAATCAATTGTGCATCCCTGATTCAAGTCTCCGCCTTCAAATCATTAGGGAGCTGCATGGTGAAGGGCATGTCGGCCGAGATCGCACTTTACAGTTGATACAATCATCTTATTTTTGGCCTACAATGCGCAAGGAGGTGGATAGATATGTTAAACGGTGTCGAATCTGTCAGGTGTCAAAGGGCACATCTACCAATGCAGGACTCTATATGCCTTTGCCTGTTCCATCACAACCTTGGGTAGACATCAGTATGGATTTTGTGTTGGGTTTACCACGTACTCAACGGGGAAATGATTCAATATTTGTGGTTGTTGATCGTTTTTCTAAGATGGTGCACTTTATTCCATGCAAAAAGACGACAGATGCAGTTAATGTAGCCCAGTTATTCTTTCGAGACGTCTACCGTTTGCATGGATTACCGTCTTCTATTGTATCAGATCGAGACACTAGGTTTTTGAGTCATTTTTGGCGTAGCCTATGGAAAATGGTGAACACTCAGCTCAATTTTAGTAGTGCATATCATCCTCAAACGGATGGCCAAACAGAGGTTGTCAATCGATCCCTTGGTAATATTTTGCGGTGTTTAGTGGGTGATCATGTGAAGACCTGGGATCAGAAGCTTTGTCAAGCTGAGTTTGCTCATAATCATGCTATCAACCGAAGTACTGGATATAGTCCATTCCAGGTGATATATTCTGTTCAGCCACGGGGACCACTTGATTTGATGTCACTGCCTGTTTCTAGGGTAGTTCCAAAGAAAGTGCAGGATTTTGTTGGAGGACTACATGATGTTCATAGGGCTGTTCATGACAACTTGGTCCGAGCTAACTCCAAGTACAAGCAAGATGCAGATAAAAAACGCAGACAAGTTGATTTTGAAGTAGGTGATTTTGTTTGGGCTGTTTTGACTAAAGATCGTTTTTCGGTTGGTGAGTACAACAAGCTATCAGCTAAGAAGATTGGACCAGTGGAGATTGTGGAGAAGATTAATTCCAATGCTTACCGTCTACAGTTGCCAAGCCACATTCGTTGTTCCGATGTATTCAATGTAAAGCATTTGCTTCCTTATTATGGGGATTCTTCTGATGATGACCATGGTGCACATTCGAGGTCGAATTTTGTCTACCCGGGAGGGGATGATGCGGGCCCTAGTGTGGAGGATCGGGCCCTTGCGTTCCTAGAGGCCCACGATCGTTTGACTAATGGGGCTTCACGAAAATGGCCATAACTTTGGCCACGAATCTCCGTTTTGGGCCTACGACCAGTCAAATCGAAGCTTGGAGCAAGGAGCACGTCTAGATAAGTTCCCGAAGGGGACTTACCCGTTTTTGAGTCCATAAATCGCTTTCTAAATGGAGTTATGAGCAATTTTTGTTATTTTTCCTTAATTTTTGGGTTTTGTTTTTGGGTTTGTATTTGGCCCATGGACTTTTAGGGTTTCATTTTAATTTCTGCTTCTTATTTAACTGTTTTTGATGTAATTTGGATGGTCAATCATCAATTTTATGAACTTTCGATTTTCTCCCAAATTCTGTGTGTTAACCCAGATTTTGAAGCCAATCCCACGGTATCCGTAGAATCAACGTGGTTTTGAAGAGATTGTCCTGGCTATTCTTTTAGAATCAACAGGTTCATTCTTGGTTATCTTTGTGTTGTTTTTTTGCGCTGCATCAGTTGGTATCAGAGCCGAATTCCTGGTTCAAAATGCCTCCGAGGAGAAACAGGACGCCCGCTAATGTTCATGAGCAAGAACTAGAAGAACGTATTATGGCACGAATGGAGGAGAGGATGGATCAAATGGTTGACCAACTGACTGATAGGATGGTCGAACTGATGAATCGAGGAGGGCAAAGGTCTCGAACACATTCTCAAGTGGAAGATGGTGAATTTGGGAACCCGTTCGGCGGCAGTGACGGTTCATATTCTGAAGATGATCTAGAAAGGCGGCCAAGGCGTGATCATAGAGGTGACAATAGGCGTTGGGAGGCCGGAATGAGAATTGATATCCCAGAATTCGACGGGGTCAGTTTGAATCCAGAGGGGTTCATCGACTGGTTGGCTACTGTTGAGGAAGTTTTTGAGTTCAAAGAAGTCCCTGAAAACAAAAGAGTGTCATTGATTGCTACCAGGCTACGTGGTAGGGCATCTGCATGGTGGCAACAACTGAAACTGACACGAGACAGGCTCGGAAAGTCAAAGGTCGTGACTTGGAGGAAGATGAAGAAGTGTTTACGATCCAACTTCCTACCCCATAATTTTCAAAGGTTGATGTACCAACGGTTGCAAAATCTGAAGCAGGGTGCCAAATCAGTTGACGATTACACAACTGAGTTCTACCAATTGATTGCCCGAAACGATATCCAGGAGACAGAGGAACAACTCGTTGCTCGATATATTGGGGGTCTACGGGTCCAAATCATGGACTCTGTAAATATGTTTGACCCAGTATCTATTTCTGAAGCGCACCAACGGGCGTTGGCTTTTGAGAAACAAAGTCGTCGGGTGGGCGGTTCGTCTTCAACTGCCAATATTGGAGGAAGTCCCGGGACGGGTGGTATGGTACCTCCGTGTTGTTCCTAATCAACAAAGACCGACATCTAACAGTGTTGGACCAAACCCTAGGACAACTGTTAGTAGCAGCTTGAAGTGTTTTAGTTGTGGGGAGACAGGTCACCGACAATCAGAGTGCAAGAAGGTCGGAAAACGTCATTTGTTCGCTGAGCAAGATGATTGGCAAAATGATGATGCCGGTGAAAATTACGAAGATCCCCCTGTGTATGACGAAGAGCATCAATGCGAGGAGGAAGTTGTAACTGGAGATGTGGGGGTAAATTTGGTGGTAAGGCGGTCTTGTTTTACACCAAAAGTTGTTGGTGATGATTGGCTCAAACACAACATCTTTCAGTCGACATGTACTATTTTGGGAAAGGTTTGTACTTTTGTTATTGATTCAGGAAGTTGTGATAACCTTATATCTGAAGAAGCAGTTCAAAAGTTGGCTTTGAAAACAGAAAATCGCCCTAAGCCTTACAAGCTACAGTGGCTTAAGAAGGGTGGCGAGGTCACTGTATCTAAACGAGCCCTTGTTCATTTTTCTGTTGGTACCACGTATAAAGATGATGTGTGGTGTGATGTGGTTGCTATGGATGCATGTCATTTGTTGTTGGGGAGACCTTGGGAGTATGATCGTAACATAGATCATAACGGGCGGACTAACACTTACAGTTTCTTGTTTGGTGGTGTGAAGATAACATTGGTTCCCAGTAAGCCAAATGAGCCAGTTCCGAGAACTTCGGGTACTCTACTAACCCTTAATCAGTTTGAAGACGAGTTGGAGGCGGAAGGTGAAATTTTTGTATTGCTCGGGAAGGAAGTCGCTAAGGAGGTTGAAATTCCTGAGGCTATGGTCCCTCTGCTCAAGGAATTCGCTGATGTTTTCCCTAATGAATTACCTGATGGTTTGCCACCTTTACGTGATATCCAACATCATATTGATTTACAACCAGGAGCTCAGTTGCCTAATAGGCCACATTACAGAATGAGTCCCGGAGAGCATGAGGAGTTGCGACGACAGGTGGAGGATTTGATTTCAAAAGGTCATGTTCGAGAGAGCATGAGCCCGTGTGCTGTTCCTGCTTTGTTGACTCCTAAAAAGGATGGTACTTGGCGTATGTGTGTTGATAGTCGCGCCATCAACAAGATCACGGTGAGGTATAGATTTCCAATTCCTCGACTTGATGACCTACTTGACCAGATTAGTGGTGCCTCTATCTTTACGAAACTGGACTTGAAGAGCGGGTACTATCAGATTCGGCTTAGGCCTGGGGATGAGTGGAAGACTGCCTTCAAGACTCGTGAAGGATTGTATGAGTGGTTGGTGATGCCTTTCGGTTTATCAAACGCTCCTAGTACATTTATGCGTGTGATGAACCAGTTGTTCAGGCCCTTTATTGGTAAATTTGTAGTCGTTTATTTTGATGACATACTTATTTACAGTGCTACTTTTGGTGAGCATGTCAACCATGTGAGGCAGGTTTTGACTGTACTTCGACGGGATAGTTTGTATGCAGCTATGAAGAAATGTGTGTTTATGGTTCCTAAAGTCTTGTTCTTGGGGTACGTTGTTTCTGGGGAAGGAATACAGGTGGACGAGTCTAAAGTAGCAGCTGTCAGACAATGGCCAAGTCCAACTACCATCACTGAAGTTCGAAGCTTTCATGGCCTTGCTTCATTCTATAGGAGGTTTATTCCAAACTTTAGTTCTATTATGGCACCGGTGACTGATTGTATGAAAGGGAAGACCTTTACTTGGACCGAAGCAGCAGAATCAGCTTTCCAATTAGTAAAAGAGAAGCTTACTACATCACCGATTCTTGTATTGCCAGACTTTTCTCAAGTGTTTGAATTACACACGGATGCTTCCAAGGTTGGGATTGGAGCAGTTCTAAGTCAAGGAGGACGACCGGTTGCCTATTTTAGTGAGAAGTTGACGGGGCCAAAGCTGCGTTATAGCACTTATGATGTTGAGTTCTATGCAGTGGTCCAAGCTGTAAAGCATTGGCGCCATTATCTATTTCATAAGGAATTTGTTTTGTTCACAGATCATGATTCATTAAGACATATTCGCAGTCAAGATAAGGTGTCACACAAACATGGGAGGTGGATTTCGTTCTTGGAAAAATTCACTTTCGTGGTTAAACACAAGTCTGGGATGTCAAATCGGGTGGCTGATGCATTGAGTCGGAGGAGTAATTTGCTAGTTTCCATGAGGGTTGGTGTGCCGGGGATGGATGTCCTCATGGAGCAGCTAACGGTTGATCCTTATTTTTCTGTTGTTCTGCAGGGTATACAATCTGGACAGATGTCTGATTTTCTACTGCATGAAGGTTTTCTTTTCAAAGGCAATCAATTGTGCATCCCTGATTCAAGTCTCCGCCTTCAAATCATTAGGGAGCTGCATGGTGAAGGGCATGTCGGCCGAGATCGCACTTTACAGTTGATACAATCATCTTATTTTTGGCCTACAATGCGCAAGGAGGTGGATAGATATGTTAAACGGTGTCGAATCTGTCAGGTGTCAAAGGGCACATCTACCAATGCAGGACTCTATATGCCTTTGCCTGTTCCATCACAACCTTGGGTAGACATCAGTATGGATTTTGTGTTGGGTTTACCACGTACTCAACGGGGAAATGATTCAATATTTGTGGTTGTTGATCGTTTTTCTAAGATGGTGCACTTTATTCCATGCAAAAAGACGACAGATGCAGTTAATGTAGCCCAGTTATTCTTTCGAGACGTCTACCGTTTGCATGGATTACCGTCTTCTATTGTATCAGATCGAGACACTAGGTTTTTGAGTCATTTTTGGCGTAGCCTATGGAAAATGGTGAACACTCAGCTCAATTTTAGTAGTGCATATCATCCTCAAACGGATGGCCAAACAGAGGTTGTCAATCGATCCCTTGGTAATATTTTGCGGTGTTTAGTGGGTGATCATGTGAAGACCTGGGATCAGAAGCTTTGTCAAGCTGAGTTTGCTCATAATCATGCTATCAACCGAAGTACTGGATATAGTCCATTCCAGGTGATATATTCTGTTCAGCCACGGGGACCACTTGATTTGATGTCACTGCCTGTTTCTAGGGTAGTTCCAAAGAAAGTGCAGGATTTTGTTGGAGGACTACATGATGTTCATAGGGCTGTTCATGACAACTTGGTCCGAGCTAACTCCAAGTACAAGCAAGATGCAGATAAAAAACGCAGACAAGTTGATTTTGAAGTAGGTGATTTTGTTTGGGCTGTTTTGACTAAAGATCGTTTTTCGGTTGGTGAGTACAACAAGCTATCAGCTAAGAAGATTGGACCAGTGGAGATTGTGGAGAAGATTAATTCCAATGCTTACCGTCTACAGTTGCCAAGCCACATTCGTTGTTCCGATGTATTCAATGTAAAGCATTTGCTTCCTTATTATGGGGATTCTTCTGATGATGACCATGGTGCACATTCGAGGTCGAATTTTGTCTACCCGGGAGGGGATGATGCGGGCCCTAGTGTGGAGGATCGGGCCCTTGCGTTCCTAGAGGCCCACGATCGTTTGACTAATGGGGCTTCACGAAAATGGCCATAACTTTGGCCACGAATCTCCGTTTTGGGCCTACGACCAGTCAAATCGAAGCTTGGAGCAAGGAGCACGTCTAGATAAGTTCCCGAAGGGGACTTACCCGTTTTTGAGTCCATAAATCGCTTTCTAAATGGAGTTATGAGCAATTTTTGTTATTTTTCCTTAATTTTTGGGTTTTGTTTTTGGGTTTGTATTTGGCCCATGGACTTTTAGGGTTTCATTTTAATTTCTGCTTCTTATTTAACTGTTTTTGATGTAATTTGGATGGTCAATCATCAATTTTATGAACTTTCGATTTTCTCCCAAATTCTGTGTGTTAACCCAGATTTTGAAGCCAATCCCACGGTATCCGTAGAATCAACGTGGTTTTGAAGAGATTGTCCTGGCTATTCTTTTAGAATCAACAGGTTCATTCTTGGTTATCTTTGTGTTGTTTTTTTGCGCTGCATCAGTTGGTATCAGAGCCGAATTCCTGGTTCAAAATGCCTCCGAGGAGAAACAGGACGCCCGCTAATGTTCATGAGCAAGAACTAGAAGAACGTATTATGGCACGAATGGAGGAGAGGATGGATCAAATGGTTGACCAACTGACTGATAGGATGGTCGAACTGATGAATCGAGGAGGGCAAAGGTCTCGAACACATTCTCAAGTGGAAGATGGTGAATTTGGGAACCCGTTCGGCGGCAGTGACGGTTCATATTCTGAAGATGATCTAGAAAGGCGGCCAAGGCGTGATCATAGAGGTGACAATAGGCGTTGGGAGGCCGGAATGAGAATTGATATCCCAGAATTCGACGGGGTCAGTTTGAATCCAGAGGGGTTCATCGACTGGTTGGCTACTGTTGAGGAAGTTTTTGAGTTCAAAGAAGTCCCTGAAAACAAAAGAGTGTCATTGATTGCTACCAGGCTACGTGGTAGGGCATCTGCATGGTGGCAACAACTGAAACTGACACGAGACAGGCTCGGAAAGTCAAAGGTCGTGACTTGGAGGAAGATGAAGAAGTGTTTACGATCCAACTTCCTACCCCATAATTTTCAAAGGTTGATGTACCAACGGTTGCAAAATCTGAAGCAGGGTGCCAAATCAGTTGACGATTACACAACTGAGTTCTACCAATTGATTGCCCGAAACGATATCCAGGAGACAGAGGAACAACTCGTTGCTCGATATATTGGGGGTCTACGGGTCCAAATCATGGACTCTGTAAATATGTTTGACCCAGTATCTATTTCTGAAGCGCACCAACGGGCGTTGGCTTTTGAGAAACAAAGTCGTCGGGTGGGCGGTTCGTCTTCAACTGCCAATATTGGAGGAAGTCCCGGGACGGGTGGTATGGTACCCCCGTGTTGTTCCTAATCAACAAAGACCGACATCTAACAGTGTTGGACCAAACCCTAGGACAACTGTTAGTAGCAGCTTGAAGTGTTTTAGTTGTGGGGAGACAGGTCACCGACAATCAGAGTGCAAGAAGGTCGGAAAACGTCATTTGTTCGCTGAGCAAGATGATTGGCAAAATGATGATGCCGGTGAAAATTACGAAGATCCCCCTGTGTATGACGAAGAGCATCAATGCGAGGAGGAAGTTGTAACTGGAGATGTGGGGGTAAATTTGGTGGTAAGGCGGTCTTGTTTTACACCAAAAGTTGTTGGTGATGATTGGCTCAAACACAACATCTTTCAGTCGACATGTACTATTTTGGGAAAGGTTTGTACTTTTGTTATTGATTCAGGAAGTTGTGATAACCTTATATCTGAAGAAGCAGTTCAAAAGTTGGCTTTGAAAACAGAAAATCGCCCTAAGCCTTACAAGCTACAGTGGCTTAAGAAGGGTGGCGAGGTCACTGTATCTAAACGAGCCCTTGTTCATTTTTCTGTTGGTACCACGTATAAAGATGATGTGTGGTGTGATGTGGTTGCTATGGATGCATGTCATTTGTTGTTGGGGAGACCTTGGGAGTATGATCGTAACATAGATCATAACGGGCGGACTAACACTTACAGTTTCTTGTTTGGTGGTGTGAAGATAACATTGGTTCCCAGTAAGCCAAATGAGCCAGTTCCGAGAACTTCGGGTACTCTACTAACCCTTAATCAGTTTGAAGACGAGTTGGAGGCGGAAGGTGAAATTTTTGTATTGCTCGGGAAGGAAGTCGCTAAGGAGGTTGAAATTCCTGAGGCTATGGTCCCTCTGCTCAAGGAATTCGCTGATGTTTTCCCTAATGAATTACCTGATGGTTTGCCACCTTTACGTGATATCCAACATCATATTGATTTACAACCAGGAGCTCAGTTGCCTAATAGGCCACATTACAGAATGAGTCCCGGAGAGCATGAGGAGTTGCGACGACAGGTGGAGGATTTGATTTCAAAAGGTCATGTTCGAGAGAGCATGAGCCCGTGTGCTGTTCCTGCTTTGTTGACTCCTAAAAAGGATGGTACTTGGCGTATGTGTGTTGATAGTCGCGCCATCAACAAGATCACGGTGAGGTATAGATTTCCAATTCCTCGACTTGATGACCTACTTGACCAGATTAGTGGTGCCTCTATCTTTACGAAACTGGACTTGAAGAGCGGGTACTATCAGATTCGGCTTAGGCCTGGGGATGAGTGGAAGACTGCCTTCAAGACTCGTGAAGGATTGTATGAGTGGTTGGTGATGCCTTTCGGTTTATCAAACGCTCCTAGTACATTTATGCGTGTGATGAACCAGTTGTTCAGGCCCTTTATTGGTAAATTTGTAGTCGTTTATTTTGATGACATACTTATTTACAGTGCTACTTTTGGTGAGCATGTCAACCATGTGAGGCAGGTTTTGACTGTACTTCGACGGGATAGTTTGTATGCAGCTATGAAGAAATGTGTGTTTATGGTTCCTAAAGTCTTGTTCTTGGGGTACGTTGTTTCTGGGGAAGGAATACAGGTGGACGAGTCTAAAGTAGCAGCTGTCAGACAATGGCCAAGTCCAACTACCATCACTGAAGTTCGAAGCTTTCATGGCCTTGCTTCATTCTATAGGAGGTTTATTCCAAACTTTAGTTCTATTATGGCACCGGTGACTGATTGTATGAAAGGGAAGACCTTTACTTGGACCGAAGCAGCAGAATCAGCTTTCCAATTAGTAAAAGAGAAGCTTACTACATCACCGATTCTTGTATTGCCAGACTTTTCTCAAGTGTTTGAATTACACACGGATGCTTCCAAGGTTGGGATTGGAGCAGTTCTAAGTCAAGGAGGACGACCGGTTGCCTATTTTAGTGAGAAGTTGACGGGGCCAAAGCTGCGTTATAGCACTTATGATGTTGAGTTCTATGCAGTGGTCCAAGCTGTAAAGCATTGGCGCCATTATCTATTTCATAAGGAATTTGTTTTGTTCACAGATCATGATTCATTAAGACATATTCGCAGTCAAGATAAGGTGTCACACAAACATGGGAGGTGGATTTCGTTCTTGGAAAAATTCACTTTCGTGGTTAAACACAAGTCTGGGATGTCAAATCGGGTGGCTGATGCATTGAGTCGGAGGAGTAATTTGCTAGTTTCCATGAGGGTTGGTGTGCCGGGGATGGATGTCCTCATGGAGCAGCTAACGGTTGATCCTTATTTTTCTGTTGTTCTGCAGGGTATACAATCTGGACAGATGTCTGATTTTCTACTGCATGAAGGTTTTCTTTTCAAAGGCAATCAATTGTGCATCCCTGATTCAAGTCTCCGCCTTCAAATCATTAGGGAGCTGCATGGTGAAGGGCATGTCGGCCGAGATCGCACTTTACAGTTGATACAATCATCTTATTTTTGGCCTACAATGCGCAAGGAGGTGGATAGATATGTTAAACGGTGTCGAATCTGTCAGGTGTCAAAGGGCACATCTACCAATGCAGGACTCTATATGCCTTTGCCTGTTCCATCACAACCTTGGGTAGACATCAGTATGGATTTTGTGTTGGGTTTACCACGTACTCAACGGGGAAATGATTCAATATTTGTGGTTGTTGATCGTTTTTCTAAGATGGTGCACTTTATTCCATGCAAAAAGACGACAGATGCAGTTAATGTAGCCCAGTTATTCTTTCGAGACGTCTACCGTTTGCATGGATTACCGTCTTCTATTGTATCAGATCGAGACACTAGGTTTTTGAGTCATTTTTGGCGTAGCCTATGGAAAATGGTGAACACTCAGCTCAATTTTAGTAGTGCATATCATCCTCAAACGGATGGCCAAACAGAGGTTGTCAATCGATCCCTTGGTAATATTTTGCGGTGTTTAGTGGGTGATCATGTGAAGACCTGGGATCAGAAGCTTTGTCAAGCTGAGTTTGCTCATAATCATGCTATCAACCGAAGTACTGGATATAGTCCATTCCAGGTGATATATTCTGTTCAGCCACGGGGACCACTTGATTTGATGTCACTGCCTGTTTCTAGGGTAGTTCCAAAGAAAGTGCAGGATTTTGTTGGAGGACTACATGATGTTCATAGGGCTGTTCATGACAACTTGGTCCGAGCTAACTCCAAGTACAAGCAAGATGCAGATAAAAAACGCAGACAAGTTGATTTTGAAGTAGGTGATTTTGTTTGGGCTGTTTTGACTAAAGATCGTTTTTCGGTTGGTGAGTACAACAAGCTATCAGCTAAGAAGATTGGACCAGTGGAGATTGTGGAGAAGATTAATTCCAATGCTTACCGTCTACAGTTGCCAAGCCACATTCGTTGTTCCGATGTATTCAATGTAAAGCATTTGCTTCCTTATTATGGGGATTCTTCTGATGATGACCATGGTGCACATTCGAGGTCGAATTTTGTCTACCCGGGAGGGGATGATGCGGGCCCTAGTGTGGAGGATCGGGCCCTTGCGTTCCTAGAGGCCCACGATCGTTTGACTAATGGGGCTTCACGAAAATGGCCATAACTTTGGCCACGAATCTCCGTTTTGGGCCTACGACCAGTCAAATCGAAGCTTGGAGCAAGGAGCACGTCTAGATAAGTTCCCGAAGGGGACTTACCCGTTTTTGAGTCCATAAATCGCTTTCTAAATGGAGTTATGAGCAATTTTTGTTATTTTTCCTTAATTTTTGGGTTTTGTTTTTGGGTTTGTATTTGGCCCATGGACTTTTAGGGTTTCATTTTAATTTCTGCTTCTTATTTAACTGTTTTTGATGTAATTTGGATGGTCAATCATCAATTTTATGAACTTTCGATTTTCTCCCAAATTCTGTGTGTTAACCCAGATTTTGAAGCCAATCCCACGGTATCCGTAGAATCAACGTGGTTTTGAAGAGATTGTCCTGGCTATTCTTTTAGAATCAACAGGTTCATTCTTGGTTATCTTTGTGTTGTTTTTTTGCGCTGCATCAGTTGGTATCAGAGCCGAATTCCTGGTTCAAAATGCCTCCGAGGAGAAACAGGACGCCCGCTAATGTTCATGAGCAAGAACTAGAAGAACGTATTATGGCACGAATGGAGGAGAGGATGGATCAAATGGTTGACCAACTGACTGATAGGATGGTCGAACTGATGAATCGAGGAGGGCAAAGGTCTCGAACACATTCTCAAGTGGAAGATGGTGAATTTGGGAACCCGTTCACGGTTCATATTCTGAAGATGATCTAGAAAGGCGGCCAAGGCGTGATCATAGAGGTGACAATAGGCGTTGGGAGGCCGGAATGAGAATTGATATCCCAGAATTCGACGGGGTCAGTTTGAATCCAGAGGGGTTCATCGACTGGTTGGCTACTGTTGAGGAAGTTTTTGAGTTCAAAGAAGTCCCTGAAAACAAAAGAGTGTCATTGATTGCTACCAGGCTACGTGGTAGGGCATCTGCATGGTGGCAACAACTGAAACTGACACGAGACAGGCTCGGAAAGTCAAAGGTCGTGACTTGGAGGAAGATGAAGAAGTGTTTACGATCCAACTTCCTACCCCATAATTTTCAAAGGTTGATGTACCAACGGTTGCAAAATCTGAAGCAGGGTGCCAAATCAGTTGACGATTACACAACTGAGTTCTACCAATTGATTGCCCGAAACGATATCCAGGAGACAGAGGAACAACTCGTTGCTCGATATATTGGGGGTCTACGGGTCCAAATCATGGACTCTGTAAATATGTTTGACCCAGTATCTATTTCTGAAGCGCACCAACGGGCGTTGGCTTTTGAGAAACAAAGTCGTCGGGTGGGCGGTTCGTCTTCAACTGCCAATATTGGAGGAAGTCCCGGGACGGGTGGTATGGTACCCCGTGTTGTTCCTAATCAACAAAGACCGACATCTAACAGTGTTGGACCAAACCCTAGGACAACTGTTAGTAGCAGCTTGAAGTGTTTTAGTTGTGGGGAGACAGGTCACCGACAATCAGAGTGCAAGAAGGTCGGAAAACGTCATTTGTTCGCTGAGCAAGATGATTGGCAAAATGATGATGCCGGTGAAAATTACGAAGATCCCCCTGTGTATGACGAAGAGCATCAATGCGAGGAGGAAGTTGTAACTGGAGATGTGGGGGTAAATTTGGTGGTAAGGCGGTCTTGTTTTACACCAAAAGTTGTTGGTGATGATTGGCTCAAACACAACATCTTTCAGTCGACATGTACTATTTTGGGAAAGGTTTGTACTTTTGTTATTGATTCAGGAAGTTGTGATAACCTTATATCTGAAGAAGCAGTTCAAAAGTTGGCTTTGAAAACAGAAAATCGCCCTAAGCCTTACAAGCTACAGTGGCTTAAGAAGGGTGGCGAGGTCACTGTATCTAAACGAGCCCTTGTTCATTTTTCTGTTGGTACCACGTATAAAGATGATGTGTGGTGTGATGTGGTTGCTATGGATGCATGTCATTTGTTGTTGGGGAGACCTTGGGAGTATGATCGTAACATAGATCATAACGGGCGGACTAACACTTACAGTTTCTTGTTTGGTGGTGTGAAGATAACATTGGTTCCCAGTAAGCCAAATGAGCCAGTTCCGAGAACTTCGGGTACTCTACTAACCCTTAATCAGTTTGAAGACGAGTTGGAGGCGGAAGGTGAAATTTTTGTATTGCTCGGGAAGGAAGTCGCTAAGGAGGTTGAAATTCCTGAGGCTATGGTCCCTCTGCTCAAGGAATTCGCTGATGTT
This sequence comes from Lactuca sativa, assembly GCF_002870075.4. Lineage (NCBI taxonomy): Eukaryota > Viridiplantae > Streptophyta > Magnoliopsida > Asterales > Asteraceae > Lactuca > Lactuca sativa. The sequence continues at coordinate 22,913 of NW_026440217.1, read as the reverse complement.
TTCCCTAATGAATTCCTGATGGTTTGCCACCTTTACGTGATATCCAACATCATATTGATTTACAACCAGGAGCTCAGTTGCCTAATAGGCCACATTACAGAATGAGTCCCGGAGAGCATGAGGAGTTGCGACGACAGGTGGAGGATTTGATTTCAAAAGGTCATGTTCGAGAGAGCATGAGCCCGTGTGCTGTTCCTGCTTTGTTGACTCCTAAAAAGGATGGTACTTGGCGTATGTGTGTTGATAGTCGCGCCATCAACAAGATCACGGTGAGGTATAGATTTCCAATTCCTCGACTTGATGACCTACTTGACCAGATTAGTGGTGCCTCTATCTTTACGAAACTGGACTTGAAGAGCGGGTACTATCAGATTCGGCTTAGGCCTGGGGATGAGTGGAAGACTGCCTTCAAGACTCGTGAAGGATTGTATGAGTGGTTGGTGATGCCTTTCGGTTTATCAAACGCTCCTAGTACATTTATGCGTGTGATGAACCAGTTGTTCAGGCCCTTTATTGGTAAATTTGTAGTCGTTTATTTTGATGACATACTTATTTACAGTGCTACTTTTGGTGAGCATGTCAACCATGTGAGGCAGGTTTTGACTGTACTTCGACGGGATAGTTTGTATGCAGCTATGAAGAAATGTGTGTTTATGGTTCCTAAAGTCTTGTTCTTGGGGTACGTTGTTTCTGGGGAAGGAATACAGGTGGACGAGTCTAAAGTAGCAGCTGTCAGACAATGGCCAAGTCCAACTACCATCACTGAAGTTCGAAGCTTTCATGGCCTTGCTTCATTCTATAGGAGGTTTATTCCAAACTTTAGTTCTATTATGGCACCGGTGACTGATTGTATGAAAGGGAAGACCTTTACTTGGACCTGAAGCAGCAGAATCAGCTTTCCAATTAGTAAAAGAGAAGCTTACTACATCACCGATTCTTGTATTGCCAGACTTTTCTCAAGTGTTTGAATTACACACGGATGCTTCCAAGGTTGGGATTGGAGCAGTTCTAAGTCAAGGAGGACGACCGGTTGCCTATTTTAGTGAGAAGTTGACGGGGCCAAAGCTGCGTTATAGCACTTATGATGTTGAGTTCTATGCAGTGGTCCAAGCTGTAAAGCATTGGCGCCATTATCTATTTCATAAGGAATTTGTTTTGTTCACAGATCATGATTCATTAAGACATATTCGCAGTCAAGATAAGGTGTCACACAAACATGGGAGGTGGATTTCGTTCTTGGAAAAATTCACTTTCGTGGTTAAACACAAGTCTGGGATGTCAAATCGGGTGGCTGATGCATTGAGTCGGAGGAGTAATTTGCTAGTTTCCATGAGGGTTGGTGTGCCGGGGATGGATGTCCTCATGGAGCAGCTAACGGTTGATCCTTATTTTTCTGTTGTTCTGCAGGGTATACAATCTGGACAGATGTCTGATTTTCTACTGCATGAAGGTTTTCTTTTCAAAGGCAATCAATTGTGCATCCCTGATTCAAGTCTCCGCCTTCAAATCATTAGGGAGCTGCATGGTGAAGGGCATGTCGGCCGAGATCGCACTTTACAGTTGATACAATCATCTTATTTTTGGCCTACAATGCGCAAGGAGGGCCTACAATGCGCAAGGAGGTGGATAGATATGTTAAACGGTGTCGAATCTGTCAGGTGTCAAAGGGCACATCTACCAATGCAGGACTCTATATGCCTTTGCCTGTTCCATCACAACCTTGGGTAGACATCAGTATGGATTTTGTGTTGGGTTTACCACGTACTCAACGGGGAAATGATTCAATATTTGTGGTTGTTGATCGTTTTTCTAAGATGGTGCACTTTATTCCATGCAAAAAGACGACAGATGCAGTTAATGTAGCCCAGTTATTCTTTCGAGACGTCTACCGTTTGCATGGATTACCGTCTTCTATTGTATCAGATCGAGACACTAGGTTTTTGAGTCATTTTTGGCGTAGCCTATGGAAAATGGTGAACACTCAGCTCAATTTTAGTAGTGCATATCATCCTCAAACGGATGGCCAAACAGAGGTTGTCAATCGATCCCTTGGTAATATTTTGCGGTGTTTAGTGGGTGATCATGTGAAGACCTGGGATCAGAAGCTTTGTCAAGCTGAGTTTGCTCATAATCATGCTATCAACCGAAGTACTGGATATAGTCCATTCCAGGTGATATATTCTGTTCAGCCACGGGGACCACTTGATTTGATGTCACTGCCTGTTTCTAGGGTAGTTCCAAAGAAAGTGCAGGATTTTGTTGGAGGACTACATGATGTTCATAGGGCTGTTCATGACAACTTGGTCCGAGCTAACTCCAAGTACAAGCAAGATGCAGATAAAAAACGCAGACAAGTTGATTTTGAAGTAGGTGATTTTGTTTGGGCTGTTTTGACTAAAGATCGTTTTTCGGTTGGTGAGTACAACAAGCTATCAGCTAAGAAGATTGGACCAGTGGAGATTGTGGAGAAGATTAATTCCAATGCTTACCGTCTACAGTTGCCAAGCCACATTCGTTGTTCCGATGTATTCAATGTAAAGCATTTGCTTCCTTATTATGGGGATTCTTCTGATGATGACCATGGTGCACATTCGAGGTCGAATTTTGTCTACCCGGGAGGGGATGATGCGGGCCCTAGTGTGGAGGATCGGGCCCTTGCGTTCCTAGAGGCCCACGATCGTTTGACTAATGGGGCTTCACGAAAATGGCCATAACTTTGGCCACGAATCTCCGTTTTGGGCCTACGACCAGTCAAATCGAAGCTTGGAGCAAGGAGCACGTCTAGATAAGTTCCCGAAGGGGACTTACCCGTTTTTGAGTCCATAAATCGCTTTCTAAATGGAGTTATGAGCAATTTTTGTTATTTTTCCTTAATTTTTGGGTTTTGTTTTTGGGTTTGTATTTGGCCCATGGACTTTTAGGGTTTCATTTTAATTTCTGCTTCTTATTTAACTGTTTTTGATGTAATTTGGATGGTCAATCATCAATTTTATGAACTTTCGATTTTCTCCCAAATTCTGTGTGTTAACCCAGATTTTGAAGCCAATCCCACGGTATCCGTAGAATCAACGTGGTTTTGAAGAGATTGTCCTGGCTATTCTTTTAGAATCAACAGGTTCATTCTTGGTTATCTTTGTGTTGTTTTTTTGCGCTGCATCAGTTGGTATCAGAGCCGAATTCCTGGTTCAAAATGCCTCCGAGGAGAAACAGGACGCCCGCTAATGTTCATGAGCAAGAACTAGAAGAACGTATTATGGCACGAATGGAGGAGAGGATGGATCAAATGGTTGACCAACTGACTGATAGGATGGTCGAACTGATGAATCGAGGAGGGCAAAGGTCTCGAACACATTCTCAAGTGGAAGATGGTGAATTTGGGAACCCGTTCGGCGGCGAGTGACGGTTCATATTCTGAAGATGATCTAGAAAGGCGGCCAAGGCGTGATCATAGAGGTGACAATAGGCGTTGGGAGGCCGGAATGAGAATTGATATCCCAGAATTCGACGGGGTCAGTTTGAATCCAGAGGGGTTCATCGACTGGTTGGCTACTGTTGAGGAAGTTTTTGAGTTCAAAGAAGTCCCTGAAAACAAAAGAGTGTCATTGATTGCTACCAGGCTACGTGGTAGGGCATCTGCATGGTGGCAACAACTGAAACTGACACGAGACAGGCTCGGAAAGTCAAAGGTCGTGACTTGGAGGAAGATGAAGAAGTGTTTACGATCCAACTTCCTACCCCATAATTTTCAAAGGTTGATGTACCAACGGTTGCAAAATCTGAAGCAGGGTGCCAAATCAGTTGACGATTACACAACTGAGTTCTACCAATTGATTGCCCGAAACGATATCCAGGAGACAGAGGAACAACTCGTTGCTCGATATATTGGGGGTCTACGGGTCCAAATCATGGACTCTGTAAATATGTTTGACCCAGTATCTATTTCTGAAGCGCACCAACGGGCGTTGGCTTTTGAGAAACAAAGTCGTCGGGTGGGCGGTTCGTCTTCAACTGCCAATATTGGAGGAAGTCCCGGGACGGGTGGTATGGTACCCCGTGTTGTTCCTAATCAACAAAGACCGACATCTAACAGTGTTGGACCAAACCCTAGGACAACTGTTAGTAGCAGCTTGAAGTGTTTTAGTTGTGGGGAGACAGGTCACCGACAATCAGAGTGCAAGAAGGTCGGAAAACGTCATTTGTTCGCTGAGCAAGATGATTGGCAAAATGATGATGCCGGTGAAAATTACGAAGATCCCCCTGTGTATGACGAAGAGCATCAATGCGAGGAGGAAGTTGTAACTGGAGATGTGGGGGTAAATTTGGTGGTAAGGCGGTCTTGTTTTACACCAAAAGTTGTTGGTGATGATTGGCTCAAACACAACATCTTTCAGTCGACATGTACTATTTTGGGAAAGGTTTGTACTTTTGTTATTGATTCAGGAAGTTGTGATAACCTTATATCTGAAGAAGCAGTTCAAAAGTTGGCTTTGAAAACAGAAAATCGCCCTAAGCCTTACAAGCTACAGTGGCTTAAGAAGGGTGGCGAGGTCACTGTATCTAAACGAGCCCTTGTTCATTTTTCTGTTGGTACCACGTATAAAGATGATGTGTGGTGTGATGTGGTTGCTATGGATGCATGTCATTTGTTGTTGGGGAGACCTTGGGAGTATGATCGTAACATAGATCATAACGGGCGGACTAACACTTACAGTTTCTTGTTTGGTGGTGTGAAGATAACATTGGTTCCCAGTAAGCCAAATGAGCCAGTTCCGAGAACTTCGGGTACTCTACTAACCCTTAATCAGTTTGAAGACGAGTTGGAGGCGGAAGGTGAAATTTTTGTATTGCTCGGGAAGGAAGTCGCTAAGGAGGTTGAAATTCCTGAGGCTATGGTCCCTCTGCTCAAGGAATTCGCTGATGTTTTCCCTAATGAATTACCTGATGGTTTGCCACCTTTACGTGATATCCAACATCATATTGATTTACAACCAGGAGCTCAGTTGCCTAATAGGCCACATTACAGAATGAGTCCCGGAGAGCATGAGGAGTTGCGACGACAGGTGGAGGATTTGATTTCAAAAGGTCATGTTCGAGAGAGCATGAGCCCGTGTGCTGTTCCTGCTTTGTTGACTCCTAAAAAGGATGGTACTTGGCGTATGTGTGTTGATAGTCGCGCCATCAACAAGATCACGGTGAGGTATAGATTTCCAATTCCTCGACTTGATGACCTACTTGACCAGATTAGTGGTGCCTCTATCTTTACGAAACTGGACTTGAAGAGCGGGTACTATCAGATTCGGCTTAGGCCTGGGGATGAGTGGAAGACTGCCTTCAAGACTCGTGAAGGATTGTATGAGTGGTTGGTGATGCCTTTCGGTTTATCAAACGCTCCTAGTACATTTATGCGTGTGATGAACCAGTTGTTCAGGCCCTTTATTGGTAAATTTGTAGTCGTTTATTTTGATGACATACTTATTTACAGTGCTACTTTTGGTGAGCATGTCAACCATGTGAGGCAGGTTTTGACTGTACTTCGACGGGATAGTTTGTATGCAGCTATGAAGAAATGTGTGTTTATGGTTCCTAAAGTCTTGTTCTTGGGGTACGTTGTTTCTGGGGAAGGAATACAGGTGGACGAGTCTAAAGTAGCAGCTGTCAGACAATGGCCAAGTCCAACTACCATCACTGAAGTTCGAAGCTTTCATGGCCTTGCTTCATTCTATAGGAGGTTTATTCCAAACTTTAGTTCTATTATGGCACCGGTGACTGATTGTATGAAAGGGAAGACCTTTACTTGGACCGAAGCAGCAGAATCAGCTTTCCAATTAGTAAAAGAGAAGCTTACTACATCACCGATTCTTGTATTGCCAGACTTTTCTCAAGTGTTTGAATTACACACGGATGCTTCCAAGGTTGGGATTGGAGCAGTTCTAAGTCAAGGAGGACGACCGGTTGCCTATTTTAGTGAGAAGTTGACGGGGCCAAAGCTGCGTTATAGCACTTATGATGTTGAGTTCTATGCAGTGGTCCAAGCTGTAAAGCATTGGCGCCATTATCTATTTCATAAGGAATTTGTTTTGTTCACAGATCATGATTCATTAAGACATATTCGCAGTCAAGATAAGGTGTCACACAAACATGGGAGGTGGATTTCGTTCTTGGAAAAATTCACTTTCGTGGTTAAACACAAGTCTGGGATGTCAAATCGGGTGGCTGATGCATTGAGTCGGAGGAGTAATTTGCTAGTTTCCATGAGGGTTGGTGTGCCGGGGATGGATGTCCTCATGGAGCAGCTAACGGTTGATCCTTATTTTTCTGTTGTTCTGCAGGGTATACAATCTGGACAGATGTCTGATTTTCTACTGCATGAAGGTTTTCTTTTCAAAGGCAATCAATTGTGCATCCCTGATTCAAGTCTCCGCCTTCAAATCATTAGGGAGCTGCATGGTGAAGGGCATGTCGGCCGAGATCGCACTTTACAGTTGATACAATCATCTTATTTTTGGCCTACAATGCGCAAGGAGGTGGATAGATATGTTAAACGGTGTCGAATCTGTCAGGTGTCAAAGGGCACATCTACCAATGCAGGACTCTATATGCCTTTGCCTGTTCCATCACAACCTTGGGTAGACATCAGTATGGATTTTGTGTTGGGTTTACCACGTACTCAACGGGGAAATGATTCAATATTTGTGGTTGTTGATCGTTTTTCTAAGATGGTGCACTTTATTCCATGCAAAAAGACGACAGATGCAGTTAATGTAGCCCAGTTATTCTTTCGAGACGTCTACCGTTTGCATGGATTACCGTCTTCTATTGTATCAGATCGAGACACTAGGTTTTTGAGTCATTTTTGGCGTAGCCTATGGAAAATGGTGAACACTCAGCTCAATTTTAGTAGTGCATATCATCCTCAAACGGATGGCCAAACAGAGGTTGTCAATCGATCCCTTGGTAATATTTTGCGGTGTTTAGTGGGTGATCATGTGAAGACCTGGGATCAGAAGCTTTGTCAAGCTGAGTTTGCTCATAATCATGCTATCAACCGAAGTACTGGATATAGTCCATTCCAGGTGATATATTCTGTTCAGCCACGGGGACCACTTGATTTGATGTCACTGCCTGTTTCTAGGGTAGTTCCAAAGAAAGTGCAGGATTTTGTTGGAGGACTACATGATGTTCATAGGGCTGTTCATGACAACTTGGTCCGAGCTAACTCCAAGTACAAGCAAGATGCAGATAAAAAACGCAGACAAGTTGATTTTGAAGTAGGTGATTTTGTTTGGGCTGTTTTGACTAAAGATCGTTTTTCGGTTGGTGAGTACAACAAGCTATCAGCTAAGAAGATTGGACCAGTGGAGATTGTGGAGAAGATTAATTCCAATGCTTACCGTCTACAGTTGCCAAGCCACATTCGTTGTTCCGATGTATTCAATGTAAAGCATTTGCTTCCTTATTATGGGGATTCTTCTGATGATGACCATGGTGCACATTCGAGGTCGAATTTTGTCTACCCGGGAGGGGATGATGCGGGCCCTAGTGTGGAGGATCGGGCCCTTGCGTTCCTAGAGGCCCACGATCGTTTGACTAATGGGGCTTCACGAAAATGGCCATAACTTTGGCCACGAATCTCCGTTTTGGGCCTACGACCAGTCAAATCGAAGCTTGGAGCAAGGAGCACGTCTAGATAAGTTCCCGAAGGGGACTTACCCGTTTTTGAGTCCATAAATCGCTTTCTAAATGGAGTTATGAGCAATTTTTGTTATTTTTCCTTAATTTTTGGGTTTTGTTTTTGGGTTTGTATTTGGCCCATGGACTTTTAGGGTTTCATTTTAATTTCTGCTTCTTATTTAACTGTTTTTGATGTAATTTGGATGGTCAATCATCAATTTTATGAACTTTCGATTTTCTCCCAAATTCTGTGTGTTAACCCAGATTTTGAAGCCAATCCCACGGTATCCGTAGAATCAACGTGGTTTTGAAGAGATTGTCCTGGCTATTCTTTTAGAATCAACAGGTTCATTCTTGGTTATCTTTGTGTTGTTTTTTTGCGCTGCATCAGTTGGTATCAGAGCCGAATTCCTGGTTCAAAATGCCTCCGAGGAGAAACAGGACGCCCGCTAATGTTCATGAGCAAGAACTAGAAGAACGTATTATGGCACGAATGGAGGAGAGGATGGATCAAATGGTTGACCAACTGACTGATAGGATGGTCGAACTGATGAATCGAGGAGGGCAAAGGTCTCGAACACATTCTCAAGTGGAAGATGGTGAATTTGGGAACCCGTTCGGCGGCAGTGACGGTTCATATTCTGAAGATGATCTAGAAAGGCGGCCAAGGCGTGATCATAGAGGTGACAATAGGCGTTGGGAGGCCGGAATGAGAATTGATATCCCAGAATTCGACGGGGTCAGTTTGAATCCAGAGGGGTTCATCGACTGGTTGGCTACTGTTGAGGAAGTTTTTGAGTTCAAAGAAGTCCCTGAAAACAAAAGAGTGTCATTGATTGCTACCAGGCTACGTGGTAGGGCATCTGCATGGTGGCAACAACTGAAACTGACACGAGACAGGCTCGGAAAGTCAAAGGTCGTGACTTGGAGGAAGATGAAGAAGTGTTTACGATCCAACTTCCTACCCCATAATTTTCAAAGGTTGATGTACCAACGGTTGCAAAATCTGAAGCAGGGTGCCAAATCAGTTGACGATTACACAACTGAGTTCTACCAATTGATTGCCCGAAACGATATCCAGGAGACAGAGGAACAACTCGTTGCTCGATATATTGGGGGTCTACGGGTCCAAATCATGGACTCTGTAAATATGTTTGACCCAGTATCTATTTCTGAAGCGCACCAACGGGCGTTGGCTTTTGAGAAACAAAGTCGTCGGGTGGGCGGTTCGTCTTCAACTGCCAATATTGGAGGAAGTCCCGGGACGGGTGGTATGGTACCCCGTGTTGTTCCTAATCAACAAAGACCGACATCTAACAGTGTTGGACCAAACCCTAGGACAACTGTTAGTAGCAGCTTGAAGTGTTTTAGTTGTGGGGAGACAGGTCACCGACAATCAGAGTGCAAGAAGGTCGGAAAACGTCATTTGTTCGCTGAGCAAGATGATTGGCAAAATGATGATGCCGGTGAAAATTACGAAGATCCCCCTGTGTATGACGAAGAGCATCAATGCGAGGAGGAAGTTGTAACTGGAGATGTGGGGGTAAATTTGGTGGTAAGGCGGTCTTGTTTTACACCAAAAGTTGTTGGTGATGATTGGCTCAAACACAACATCTTTCAGTCGACATGTACTATTTTGGGAAAGGTTTGTACTTTTGTTATTGATTCAGGAAGTTGTGATAACCTTATATCTGAAGAAGCAGTTCAAAAGTTGGCTTTGAAAACAGAAAATCGCCCTAAGCCTTACAAGCTACAGTGGCTTAAGAAGGGTGGCGAGGTCACTGTATCTAAACGAGCCCTTGTTCATTTTTCTGTTGGTACCACGTATAAAGATGATGTGTGGTGTGATGTGGTTGCTATGGATGCATGTCATTTGTTGTTGGGGAGACCTTGGGAGTATGATCGTAACATAGATCATAACGGGCGGACTAACACTTACAGTTTCTTGTTTGGTGGTGTGAAGATAACATTGGTTCCCAGTAAGCCAAATGAGCCAGTTCCGAGAACTTCGGGTACTCTACTAACCCTTAATCAGTTTGAAGACGAGTTGGAGGCGGAAGGTGAAATTTTTGTATTGCTCGGGAAGGAAGTCGCTAAGGAGGTTGAAATTCCTGAGGCTATGGTCCCTCTGCTCAAGGAATTCGCTGATGTTTTCCCTAATGAATTACCTGATGGTTTGCCACCTTTACGTGATATCCAACATCATATTGATTTACAACCAGGAGCTCAGTTGCCTAATAGGCCACATTACAGAATGAGTCCCGGAGAGCATGAGGAGTTGCGACGACAGGTGGAGGATTTGATTTCAAAAGGTCATGTTCGAGAGAGCATGAGCCCGTGTGCTGTTCCTGCTTTGTTGACTCCTAAAAAGGATGGTACTTGGCGTATGTGTGTTGATAGTCGCGCCATCAACAAGATCACGGTGAGGTATAGATTTCCAATTCCTCGACTTGATGACCTACTTGACCAGATTAGTGGTGCCTCTATCTTTACGAAACTGGACTTGAAGAGCGGGTACTATCAGATTCGGCTTAGGCCTGGGGATGAGTGGAAGACTGCCTTCAAGACTCGTGAAGGATTGTATGAGTGGTTGGTGATGCCTTTCGGTTTATCAAACGCTCCTAGTACATTTATGCGTGTGATGAACCAGTTGTTCAGGCCCTTTATTGGTAAATTTGTAGTCGTTTATTTTGATGACATACTTATTTACAGTGCTACTTTTGGTGAGCATGTCAACCATGTGAGGCAGGTTTTGACTGTACTTCGACGGGATAGTTTGTATGCAGCTATGAAGAAATGTGTGTTTATGGTTCCTAAAGTCTTGTTCTTGGGGTACGTTGTTTCTGGGGAAGGAATACAGGTGGACGAGTCTAAAGTAGCAGCTGTCAGACAATGGCCAAGTCCAACTACCATCACTGAAGTTCGAAGCTTTCATGGCCTTGCTTCATTCTATAGGAGGTTTATTCCAAACTTTAGTTCTATTATGGCACCGGTGACTGATTGTATGAAAGGGAAGACCTTTACTTGGACCGAAGCAGCAGAATCAGCTTTCCAATTAGTAAAAGAGAAGCTTACTACATCACCGATTCTTGTATTGCCAGACTTTTCTCAAGTGTTTGAATTACACACGGATGCTTCCAAGGTTGGGATTGGAGCAGTTCTAAGTCAAGGAGGACGACCGGTTGCCTATTTTAGTGAGAAGTTGACGGGGCCAAAGCTGCGTTATAGCACTTATGATGTTGAGTTCTATGCAGTGGTCCAAGCTGTAAAGCATTGGCGCCATTATCTATTTCATAAGGAATTTGTTTTGTTCACAGATCATGATTCATTAAGACATATTCGCAGTCAAGATAAGGTGTCACACAAACATGGGAGGTGGATTTCGTTCTTGGAAAAATTCACTTTCGTGGTTAAACACAAGTCTGGGATGTCAAATCGGGTGGCTGATGCATTGAGTCGGAGGAGTAATTTGCTAGTTTCCATGAGGGTTGGTGTGCCGGGGATGGATGTCCTCATGGAGCAGCTAACGGTTGATCCTTATTTTTCTGTTGTTCTGCAGGGTATACAATCTGGACAGATGTCTGATTTTCTACTGCATGAAGGTTTTCTTTTCAAAGGCAATCAATTGTGCATCCCTGATTCAAGTCTCCGCCTTCAAATCATTAGGGAGCTGCATGGTGAAGGGCATGTCGGCCGAGATCGCACTTTACAGTTGATACAATCATCTTATTTTTGGCCTACAATGCGCAAGGAGGTGGATAGATATGTTAAACGGTGTCGAATCTGTCAGGTGTCAAAGGGCACATCTACCAATGCAGGACTCTATATGCCTTTGCCTGTTCCATCACAACCTTGGGTAGACATCAGTATGGATTTTGTGTTGGGTTTACCACGTACTCAACGGGGAAATGATTCAATATTTGTGGTTGTTGATCGTTTTTCTAAGATGGTGCACTTTATTCCATGCAAAAAGACGACAGATGCAGTTAATGTAGCCCAGTTATTCTTTCGAGACGTCTACCGTTTGCATGGATTACCGTCTTCTATTGTATCAGATCGAGACACTAGGTTTTTGAGTCATTTTTGGCGTAGCCTATGGAAAATGGTGAACACTCAGCTCAATTTTAGTAGTGCATATCATCCTCAAACGGATGGCCAAACAGAGGTTGTCAATCGATCCCTTGGTAATATTTTGCGGTGTTTAGTGGGTGATCATGTGAAGACCTGGGATCAGAAGCTTTGTCAAGCTGAGTTTGCTCATAATCATGCTATCAACCGAAGTACTGGATATAGTCCATTCCAGGTGATATATTCTGTTCAGCCACGGGGACCACTTGATTTGATGTCACTGCCTGTTTCTAGGGTAGTTCCAAAGAAAGTGCAGGATTTTGTTGGAGGACTACATGATGTTCATAGGGCTGTTCATGACAACTTGGTCCGAGCTAACTCCAAGTACAAGCAAGATGCAGATAAAAAACGCAGACAAGTTGATTTTGAAGTAGGTGATTTTGTTTGGGCTGTTTTGACTAAAGATCGTTTTTCGGTTGGTGAGTACAACAAGCTATCAGCTAAGAAGATTGGACCAGTGGAGATTGTGGAGAAGATTAATTCCAATGCTTACCGTCTACAGTTGCCAAGCCACATTCGTTGTTCCGATGTATTCAATGTAAAGCATTTGCTTCCTTATTATGGGGATTCTTCTGATGATGACCATGGTGCACATTCGAGGTCGAATTTTGTCTACCCGGGAGGGGATGATGCGGGCCCTAGTGTGGAGGATCGGGCCCTTGCGTTCCTAGAGGCCCACGATCGTTTGACTAATGGGGCTTCACGAAAATGGCCATAACTTTGGCCACGAATCTCCGTTTTGGGCCTACGACCAGTCAAATCGAAGCTTGGAGCAAGGAGCACGTCTAGATAAGTTCCCGAAGGGGACTTACCCGTTTTTGAGTCCATAAATCGCTTTCTAAATGGAGTTATGAGCAATTTTTGTTATTTTTCCTTAATTTTTGGGTTTTGTTTTTGGGTTTGTATTTGGCCCATGGACTTTTAGGGTTTCATTTTAATTTCTGCTTCTTATTTAACTGTTTTTGATGTAATTTGGATGGTCAATCATCAATTTTATGAACTTTCGATTTTCTCCCAAATTCTGTGTGTTAACCCAGATTTTGAAGCCAATCCCACGGTATCCGTAGAATCAACGTGGTTTTGAAGAGATTGTCCTGGCTATTCTTTTAGAATCAACAGGTTCATTCTTGGTTATCTTTGTGTTGTTTTTTTGCGCTGCATCAGTTGGTATCAGAGCCGAATTCCTGGTTCAAAATGCCTCCGAGGAGAAACAGGACGCCCGCTAATGTTCATGAGCAAGAACTAGAAGAACGTATTATGGCACGAATGGAGGAGAGGATGGATCAAATGGTTGACCAACTGACTGATAGGATGGTCGAACTGATGAATCGAGGAGGGCAAAGGTCTCGAACACATTCTCAAGTGGAAGATGGTGAATTTGGGAACCCGTTCGGCGGCAAGTGACGGTTCATATTCTGAAGATGATCTAGAAAGGCGGCCAAGGCGTGATCATAGAGGTGACAATAGGCGTTGGGAGGCCGGAATGAGAATTGATATCCCAGAATTCGACGGGGTCAGTTTGAATCCAGAGGGGTTCATCGACTGGTTGGCTACTGTTGAGGAAGTTTTTGAGTTCAAAGAAGTCCCTGAAAACAAAAGAGTGTCATTGATTGCTACCAGGCTACGTGGTAGGGCATCTGCATGGTGGCAACAACTGAAACTGACACGAGACAGGCTCGGAAAGTCAAAGGTCGTGACTTGGAGGAAGATGAAGAAGTGTTTACGATCCAACTTCCTACCCCATAATTTTCAAAGGTTGATGTACCAACGGTTGCAAAATCTGAAGCAGGGTGCCAAATCAGTTGACGATTACACAACTGAGTTCTACCAATTGATTGCCCGAAACGATATCCAGGAGACAGAGGAACAACTCGTTGCTCGATATATTGGGGGTCTACGGGTCCAAATCATGGACTCTGTAAATATGTTTGACCCAGTATCTATTTCTGAAGCGCACCAACGGGCGTTGGCTTTTGAGAAACAAAGTCGTCGGGTGGGCGGTTCGTCTTCAACTGCCAATATTGGAGGAAGTCCCGGGACGGGTGGTATGGTACCCCGTGTTGTTCCTAATCAACAAAGACCGACATCTAACAGTGTTGGACCAAACCCTAGGACAACTGTTAGTAGCAGCTTGAAGTGTTTTAGTTGTGGGGAGACAGGTCACCGACAATCAGAGTGCAAGAAGGTCGGAAAACGTCATTTGTTCGCTGAGCAAGATGATTGGCAAAATGATGATGCCGGTGAAAATTACGAAGATCCCCCTGTGTATGACGAAGAGCATCAATGCGAGGAGGAAGTTGTAACTGGAGATGTGGGGGTAAATTTGGTGGTAAGGCGGTCTTGTTTTACACCAAAAGTTGTTGGTGATGATTGGCTCAAACACAACATCTTTCAGTCGACATGTACTATTTTGGGAAAGGTTTGTACTTTTGTTATTGATTCAGGAAGTTGTGATAACCTTATATCTGAAGAAGCAGTTCAAAAGTTGGCTTTGAAAACAGAAAATCGCCCTAAGCCTTACAAGCTACAGTGGCTTAAGAAGGGTGGCGAGGTCACTGTATCTAAACGAGCCCTTGTTCATTTTTCTGTTGGTACCACGTATAAAGATGATGTGTGGTGTGATGTGGTTGCTATGGATGCATGTCATTTGTTGTTGGGGAGACCTTGGGAGTATGATCGTAACATAGATCATAACGGGCGGACTAACACTTACAGTTTCTTGTTTGGTGGTGTGAAGATAACATTGGTTCCCAGTAAGCCAAATGAGCCAGTTCCGAGAACTTCGGGTACTCTACTAACCCTTAATCAGTTTGAAGACGAGTTGGAGGCGGAAGGTGAAATTTTTGTATTGCTCGGGAAGGAAGTCGCTAAGGAGGTTGAAATTCCTGAGGCTATGGTCCCTCTGCTCAAGGAATTCGCTGATGTTTTCCCTAATGAATTACCTGATGGTTTGCCACCTTTACGTGATATCCAACATCATATTGATTTACAACCAGGAGCTCAGTTGCCTAATAGGCCACATTACAGAATGAGTCCCGGAGAGCATGAGGAGTTGCGACGACAGGTGGAGGATTTGATTTCAAAAGGTCATGTTCGAGAGAGCATGAGCCCGTGTGCTGTTCCTGCTTTGTTGACTCCTAAAAAGGATGGTACTTGGCGTATGTGTGTTGATAGTCGCGCCATCAACAAGATCACGGTGAGGTATAGATTTCCAATTCCTCGACTTGATGACCTACTTGACCAGATTAGTGGTGCCTCTATCTTTACGAAACTGGACTTGAAGAGCGGGGTACTATCAGATTCGGCTTAGGCCTGGGGATGAGTGGAAGACTGCCTTCAAGACTCGTGAAGGATTGTATGAGTGGTTGGTGATGCCTTTCGGTTTATCAAACGCTCCTAGTACATTTATGCGTGTGATGAACCAGTTGTTCAGGCCCTTTATTGGTAAATTTGTAGTCGTTTATTTTGATGACATACTTATTTACAGTGCTACTTTTGGTGAGCATGTCAACCATGTGAGGCAGGTTTTGACTGTACTTCGACGGGATAGTTTGTATGCAGCTATGAAGAAATGTGTGTTTATGGTTCCTAAAGTCTTGTTCTTGGGGTACGTTGTTTCTGGGGAAGGAATACAGGTGGACGAGTCTAAAGTAGCAGCTGTCAGACAATGGCCAAGTCCAACTACCATCACTGAAGTTCGAAGCTTTCATGGCCTTGCTTCATTCTATAGGAGGTTTATTCCAAACTTTAGTTCTATTATGGCACCGGTGACTGATTGTATGAAAGGGAAGACCTTTACTTGGACCGAAGCAGCAGAATCAGCTTTCCAATTAGTAAAAGAGAAGCTTACTACATCACCGATTCTTGTATTGCCAGACTTTTCTCAAGTGTTTGAATTACACACGGATGCTTCCAAGGTTGGGATTGGAGCAGTTCTAAGTCAAGGAGGACGACCGGTTGCCTATTTTAGTGAGAAGTTGACGGGGCCAAAGCTGCGTTATAGCACTTATGATGTTGAGTTCTATGCAGTGGTCCAAGCTGTAAAGCATTGGCGCCATTATCTATTTCATAAGGAATTTGTTTTGTTCACAGATCATGATTCATTAAGACATATTCGCAGTCAAGATAAGGTGTCACACAAACATGGGAGGTGGATTTCGTTCTTGGAAAAATTCACTTTCGTGGTTAAACACAAGTCTGGGATGTCAAATCGGGTGGCTGATGCATTGAGTCGGAGGAGTAATTTGCTAGTTTCCATGAGGGTTGGTGTGCCGGGGATGGATGTCCTCATGGAGCAGCTAACGGTTGATCCTTATTTTTCTGTTGTTCTGCAGGGTATACAATCTGGACAGATGTCTGATTTTCTACTGCATGAAGGTTTTCTTTTCAAAGGCAATCAATTGTGCATCCCTGATTCAAGTCTCCGCCTTCAAATCATTAGGGAGCTGCATGGTGAAGGGCATGTCGGCCGAGATCGCACTTTACAGTTGATACAATCATCTTATTTTTGGCCTACAATGCGCAAGGAGGTGGATAGATATGTTAAACGGTGTCGAATCTGTCAGGTGTCAAAGGGCACATCTACCAATGCAGGACTCTATATGCCTTTGCCTGTTCCATCACAACCTTGGGTAGACATCAGTATGGATTTTGTGTTGGGTTACCACGTACTCAACGGGGAAATGATTCAATATTTGTGGTTGTTGATCGTTTTTCTAAGATGGTGCACTTTATTCCATGCAAAAAGACGACAGATGCAGTTAATGTAGCCCAGTTATTCTTTCGAGACGTCTACCGTTTGCATGGATTACCGTCTTCTATTGTATCAGATCGAGACACTAGGTTTTTGAGTCATTTTTGGCGTAGCCTATGGAAAATGGTGAACACTCAGCTCAATTTTAGTAGTGCATATCATCCTCAAACGGATGGCCAAACAGAGGTTGTCAATCGATCCCTTGGTAATATTTTGCGGTGTTTAGTGGGTGATCATGTGAAGACCTGGGATCAGAAGCTTTGTCAAGCTGAGTTTGCTCATAATCATGCTATCAACCGAAGTACTGGATATAGTCCATTCCAGGTGATATATTCTGTTCAGCCACGGGGACCACTTGATTTGATGTCACTGCCTGTTTCTAGGGTAGTTCCAAAGAAAGTGCAGGATTTTGTTGGAGGACTACATGATGTTCATAGGGCTGTTCATGACAACTTGGTCCGAGCTAACTCCAAGTACAAGCAAGATGCAGATAAAAAACGCAGACAAGTTGATTTTGAAGTAGGTGATTTTGTTTGGGCTGTTTTGACTAAAGATCGTTTTTCGGTTGGTGAGTACAACAAGCTATCAGCTAAGAAGATTGGACCAGTGGAGATTGTGGAGAAGATTAATTCCAATGCTTACCGTCTACAGTTGCCAAGCCACATTCGTTGTTCCGATGTATTCAATGTAAAGCATTTGCTTCCTTATTATGGGGATTCTTCTGATGATGACCATGGTGCACATTCGAGGTCGAATTTTGTCTACCCGGGAGGGGATGATGCGGGCCCTAGTGTGGAGGATCGGGCCCTTGCGTTCCTAGAGGCCCACGATCGTTTGACTAATGGGGCTTCACGAAAATGGCCATAACTTTGGCCACGAATCTCCGTTTTGGGCCTACGACCAGTCAAATCGAAGCTTGGAGCAAGGAGCACGTCTAGATAAGTTCCCGAAGGGGACTTACCCGTTTTTGAGTCCATAAATCGCTTTCTAAATGGAGTTATGAGCAATTTTTGTTATTTTTCCTTAATTTTTGGTTTTGTTTTGGGTTTGTATTTGGCCCATGGACTTTTAGGGTTTCATTTTAATTCTGCTTCTTATTTAACTGTTTTTGATGTAATTTGGATGGTCAATCATCAATTTTATGAACTTTCGATTTTCTCCCAAATTCTGTGTGTTAACCCAGATTTTGAAGCCAATCCCACGGTATCCGTAGAATCAACGTGGTTTTGAAGAGATTGTCCTGGCTATTCTTTTAGAATCAACAGGTTCATTCTTGGTTATCTTTGTGTTGTTTTTTTGCGCTGCATCAGTTGGTATCAGAGCCGAATTCCTGGTTCAAAATGCCTCCGAGGAGAAACAGGACGCCCGCTAATGTTCATGAGCAAGAACTAGAAGAACGTATTATGGCACGAATGGAGGAGAGGATGGATCAAATGGTTGACCAACTGACTGATAGGATGGTCGAACTGATGAATCGAGGAGGGCAAAGGTCTCGAACACATTCTCAAGTGGAAGATGGTGAATTTGGGAACCCGTTCGGCGGCAGTGACGGTTCATATTCTGAAGATGATCTAGAAAGGCGGCCAAGGCGTGATCATAGAGGTGACAATAGGCGTTGGGAGGCCGGAATGAGAATTGATATCCCAGAATTCGACGGGGTCAGTTTGAATCCAGAGGGGTTCATCGACTGGTTGGCTACTGTTGAGGAAGTTTTTGAGTTCAAAGAAGTCCCTGAAAACAAAAGAGTGTCATTGATTGCTACCAGGCTACGTGGTAGGGCATCTGCATGGTGGCAACAACTGAAACTGACACGAGACAGGCTCGGAAAGTCAAAGGTCGTGACTTGGAGGAAGATGAAGAAGTGTTTACGATCCAACTTCCTACCCCATAATTTTCAAAGGTTGATGTACCAACGGTTGCAAAATCTGAAGCAGGGTGCCAAATCAGTTGACGATTACACAACTGAGTTCTACCAATTGATTGCCCGAAACGATATCCAGGAGACAGAGGAACAACTCGTTGCTCGATATATTGGGGGTCTACGGGTCCAAATCATGGACTCTGTAAATATGTTTGACCCAGTATCTATTTCTGAAGCGCACCAACGGGCGTTGGCTTTTGAGAAACAAAGTCGTCGGTGGGGCGGTTCGTCTTCAACTGCCAATATTGGAGGAAGTCCCGGGACGGGTGGTATGGTACCCCGTGTTGTTCCTAATCAACAAAGACCGACATCTAACAGTGTTGGACCAAACCCTAGGACAACTGTTAGTAGCAGCTTGAAGTGTTTTAGTTGTGGGGAGACAGGTCACCGACAATCAGAGTGCAAGAAGGTCGGAAAACGTCATTTGTTCGCTGAGCAAGATGATTGGCAAAATGATGATGCCGGTGAAAATTACGAAGATCCCCCTGTGTATGACGAAGAGCATCAATGCGAGGAGGAAGTTGTAACTGGAGATGTGGGGGTAAATTTGGTGGTAAGGCGGTCTTGTTTTACACCAAAAGTTGTTGGTGATGATTGGCTCAAACACAACATCTTTCAGTCGACATGTACTATTTTGGGAAAGGTTTGTACTTTTGTTATTGATTCAGGAAGTTGTGATAACCTTATATCTGAAGAAGCAGTTCAAAAGTTGGCTTTGAAAACAGAAAATCGCCCTAAGCCTTACAAGCTACAGTGGCTTAAGAAGGGTGGCGAGGTCACTGTATCTAAACGAGCCCTTGTTCATTTTTCTGTTGGTACCACGTATAAAGATGATGTGTGGTGTGATGTGGTTGCTATGGATGCATGTCATTTGTTGTTGGGGAGACCTTGGGAGTATGATCGTAACATAGATCATAACGGGCGGACTAACACTTACAGTTTCTTGTTTGGTGGTGTGAAGATACATTGGTTCCCAGTAAGCCAAATGAGCCAGTTCCGAGAACTTCGGGTACTCTACTAACCCTTAATCAGTTTGAAGACGAGTTGGAGGCGGAAGGTGAAATTTTTGTATTGCTCGGGAAGGAAGTCGCTAAGGAGGTTGAAATTCCTGAGGCTATGGTCCCTCTGCTCAAGGAATTCGCTGATGTTTTCCCTAATGAATTACCTGATGGTTTGCCACCTTTACGTGATATCCAACATCATATTGATTTACAACCAGAGCTCAGTTGCCTAATAGGCCACATTACAGAATGAGTCCCGGAGAGCATGAGGAGTTGCGACGACAGGTGGAGGATTTGATTTCAAAAGGTCATGTTCGAGAGAGCATGAGCCCGTGTGCTGTTCCTGCTTTGTTGACTCCTAAAAAGGATGGTACTTGGCGTATGTGTGTTGATAGTCGCGCCATCAACAAGATCACGGTGAGGTATAGATTTCCAATTCCTCGACTTGATGACCTACTTGACCAGATTAGTGGTGCCTCTATCTTTACGAAACTGGACTTGAAGAGCGGGTACTATCAGATTCGGCTTAGGCCTGGGGATGAGTGGAAGACTGCCTTCAAGACTCGTGAAGGATTGTATGAGTGGTTGGTGATGCCTTTCGGTTTATCAAACGCTCCTAGTACATTTATGCGTGTGATGAACCAGTTGTTCAGGCCCTTTATTGGTAAATTTGTAGTCGTTTATTTTGATGACATACTTATTTACAGTGCTACTTTTGGTGAGCATGTCAACCATGTGAGGCAGGTTTTGACTGTACTTCGACGGGATAGTTTGTATGCAGCTATGAAGAAATGTGTGTTTATGGTTCCTAAAGTCTTGTTCTTGGGGTACGTTGTTTCTGGGGAAGGAATACAGGTGGACGAGTCTAAAGTAGCAGCTGTCAGACAATGGCCAAGTCCAACTACCATCACTGAAGTTCGAAGCTTTCATGGCCTTGCTTCATTCTATAGGAGGTTTATTCCAAACTTTAGTTCTATTATGGCACCGGTGACTGATTGTATGAAAGGGAAGACCTTTACTTGGACCGAAGCAGCAGAATCAGCTTTCCAATTAGTAAAAGAGAAGCTTACTACATCACCGATTCTTGTATTGCCAGACTTTTCTCAAGTGTTTGAATTACACACGGATGCTTCCAAGGTTGGGGATTGGAGCAGTTCTAAGTCAAGGAGGACGACCGGTTGCCTATTTTAGTGAGAAGTTGACGGGGCCAAAGCTGCGTATAGCACTTATGATGTTGAGTTCTATGCAGTGGTCCAAGCTGTAAAGCATTGGCGCCATTATCTATTTCATAAGGAATTTGTTTTGTTCACAGATCATGATTCATTAAGACATATTCGCAGTCAAGATAAGGTGTCACACAAACATGGGAGGTGGATTTCGTTCTTGGAAAAATTCACTTTCGTGGTTAAACACAAGTCTGGGATGTCAAATCGGGTGGCTGATGCATTGAGTCGGAGGAGTAATTTGCTAGTTTCCATGAGGGTTGGTGTGCCGGGGATGGATGTCCTCATGGAGCAGCTAACGGTTGATCCTTATTTTTCTGTTGTTCTGCAGGGTATACAATCTGGACAGATGTCTGATTTTCTACTGCATGAAGGTTTCTTTTCAAAGGCAATCAATTGTGCATCCCTGATTCAAGTCTCCGCCTTCAAATCATTAGGGAGCTGCATGGTGAAGGGCATGTCGGCCGAGATCGCACTTTACAGTTGATACAATCATCTTATTTTTGGCCTACAATGCGCAAGGAGGTGGATAGATATGTTAAACGGTGTCGAATCTGTCAGGTGTCAAAGGGCACATCTACCAATGCAGGACTCTATATGCCTTTGCCTGTTCCATCACAACCTTGGGTAGACATCAGTATGGATTTTGTGTTGGGTTTTACCACGTACTCAACGGGGAAATGATTCAATATTTGTGGTTGTTGATCGTTTTTTCTAAGATGGTGCACTTTATTCCATGCAAAAAGACGACAGATGCAGTTAATGTAGCCCAGTTATTCTTTCGAGACGTCTACCGTTTGCATGGATTACCGTCTTCTATTGTATCAGATCGAGACACTAGGTTTTTGAGTCATTTTTGGCGTAGCCTATGGAAAATGGTGAACACTCAGCTCAATTTTAGTAGTGCATATCATCCTCAAACGGATGGCCAAACAGAGGTTGTCAATCGATCCCTTGGTAATATTTTGCGGTGTTTAGTGGGTGATCATGTGAAGACCTGGGATCAGAAGCTTTGTCAAGCTGAGTTTGCTCATAATCATGCTATCAACCGAAGTACTGGATATAGTCCATTCCAGGTGATATATTCTGTTCAGCCACGGGGACCACTTGATTTGATGTCACTGCCTGTTTCTAGGGTAGTTCCAAAGAAAGTGCAGGATTTTGTTGGAGGACTACATGATGTTCATAGGGCTGTTCATGACAACTTGGTCCGAGCTAACTCCAAGTACAAGCAAGATGCAGATAAAAAACGCAGACAAGTTGATTTTGAAGTAGGTGATTTTGTTTGGGCTGTTTTGACTAAAGATCGTTTTTCGGTTGGTGAGTACAACAAGCTATCAGCTAAGAAGATTGGACCAGTGGCGATTGTGGAGAAGATTATTCCAATGCTTACCGTCTACAGTTGCCAAGCCACATTCGTTGTTCCGATGTATTCAATGTAAAGCATTTGCTTCCTTATTATGGGGGATTCTTCTGATGATGACCATGGTGCACATTCGAGGTCGAATTTTGTCTACCCGGGAGGGGATGATGCGGGCCCTAGTGTGGAGGATCGGGCCCTTGCGTTCCTAGAGGCCCACGATCGTTTGACTAATGGGGCTTCACGAAAATGGCCATAACTTTGGCCACGAATCTCCGTTTTGGGCCTACGACCAGTCAAATCGAAGCTTGGAGCAAGGAGCACGTCTAGATAAGTTCCCGAAGGGGACTTACCCGTTTTGAGTCCATAAATCGCTTTCTAAATGGAGTTATGAGCAATTTTTGTTATTTTTCCTTAATTTTTGGGTTTTGTTTTTGGGTTTGTATTTGGCCCATGGACTTTTAGGGTTTCATTTTAATTTCTGCTTCTTATTTAACTGTTTTTGATGTAATTTGGATGGTCAATCATCAATTTTATGAACTTTCGATTTTCTCCCAAATTCTGTGTGTTAACCCAGATTTTGAAGCCAATCCCACGGTATCCGTAGAATCAACGTGGTTTTGAAGAGATTGTCCTGGCTATTCTTTTAGAATCAACAGGTTCATTCTTGGTTATCTTTGTGTTGTTTTTTTGCGCTGCATCAGTTGGTATCAGAGCCGAATTCCTGGTTCAAAATGCCTCGAGGAGAAACAGGACGCCCGCTAATGTTCATGAGCAAGAACTAGAAGAACGTATTATGGCACGAATGGAGGAGAGGATGGATCAAATGGTTGACCAACTGACTGATAGGATGGTC
>NW_026440216.1:0-40017 GCF_002870075.4 Lactuca sativa | reverse complement strand
TACTAAGAATTTGATTTCTGGTCCTATTCTTAGTAACAAAGGTTTCAAACTTGTATTTGAATCTGATAAATTTGTTCTCACCAAGGGTGGGATGTATGTTGGAAAGGGATACCTTAGTGAGGGTCTCTTCAAAGTCAGTGTATTACCTTTGTACTATGGTGTTGAAACACCAAACAATGATGTAACCAATATTAATGCTAATGCAATAATGGGCACTACTAGCCCCTCTTCTATGTATATGCATGATCCTTCAATTTTGTGGCATTCTCGTTTGGGACATGTTAATTTTCGTTCTATTCAAAGAATGGCAAAACTTAGCATGTTACCAAAATGTTCATTAGATAAAAATATAAAATGTGAGGTTTGTGTAGAATCAAAATTTACACAACATCCTCATAAATCGGTTGAAAAATCTAATGAAATACTTGGCTTAATCCACTCTGATTTATGTGATTTTAGAGCAACACCTACAAGAGGAGGAAAGAATTATTATATATCCTTTATTGATGATTGCAGTAAGTATTGTTATATTTATTTGTTAAATACCAAAGATGAAGCCTTGAATTATTTTAAGAATTACAAGGCTGAAGTTGAAAATCAACTTGACAAAAAGATCAAAATTCTAAGGTCTGATCGAGGAGGAGAATATGAATCCAAAGACTTTGCTGAATTTTGTTCTTTAAACGGTATTATACATCAAACAACTGCTCCATATACTCCTCAACAAAATGGAGTGGCAGAAAGAAAGAATAGAACATTGAAAAACATGATTAATTCAATGTTAATTACTTCTGGAGCACCACATAATCTGTGGGGAGAAGCATGTCTTGCAGCAAATACAATACTTAATAGAATTCCTCATAAAAAGAGTGATAAATCACCATATCATCTATGGAAAGGGAGGTTACCCTCTTATAAAAGGATGAAAGTGTGGGGTTGCCTTGCTAAGGTTCAAGTACCTCTTCCTAAGAGGACTAAACTTGGACCAAAAACCATAGATTGCATCTATCTTGGCCCTGCCATGAATAGTGCAGCATACAGGTTTCTTGTGTATAAATCACATGTTGATGAGATCCATAACCAAACCATCATGGAATCAGCAGAGGCTGAATTCTTTGAAAATACTTTTCCTTTTAAGGATAAAGGAAAAGAGGTTACCTACTCTAGGAAAAGACCTCTAGATGATGGACTGAATGATACGATTCCAGACAAAAGTTTACAATCAAATGAAGAGAATTCTTCAAAGGTTCAAGAAGACAACTTAGAACCTAGAAGAAGCAAACGGGGCAAAATAGCCAAAGATTTTGGACCTGATTACATGACCTATGTAGTGAATAAGGAACCACAAACATATAAGGAAGCTATGGACTCCTCTGAAGCTCCTTACTGGAAAGAGGCAATCAAAAGTGAGATTGACTCCATTGTGCAAAATAACACTTGGAAATTGGTGGATTTGCCACATGGGCAAAAACCAATTGGGCACAAATGGATATTCAAGAAGAAGTTTAGACCTGATGGTACCATAGAGAAGTACAAAGCTCGTTTAGTAGCTAAAGGGTATCGTCAAAAAGAGGGTCAAGACTTCTTTGACACCTATTCACCTGTTACAAGAATTACATCAATTCGCACATTAGTAGCAATTGCATCCATTCATAATTTGGAAATACACCAAATGGATGTGAAAACTGCCTTCTTGTATGGTGAACTAGATGAAGAGATATATATGAATCAACCTGAAGGGTTTGTGGTTAAAGGTCAAGAAAACAAAGTCTGTAAGTTAGTTAGATCACTTTATGGACTAAAACAGGCTCCAAAGCAATGGCACGAGAAGTTTGACAACACATTACTCTCTAATGGATTTAGAATAAATGAATGTGATAAATGTGTTTATGTCAAACAATACAAGAATGCTTATGTCATCATATGCTTGTATGTGGATGATATGCTTATAATGGGTACTAATCTGGATGTGATCAATCAAACCAAGAAAATGCTACACTCCTCCTTTTCCATGAAAGACTTGGGAGTAGTAGATGTGATCCTTGGTGTAAGAGTTCAAAGAAGACCAGATGGATATACTCTTACTCAGTCCCATTATATTGAAAGTGTACTCAAGAAGTTTGGACACTATGATGACAAGCCGGTTGTCACCCCATTTGATGCTTCTAGTCATCTAAAGAAGAATAAAGGTGATACTGTAGCTCAGTTAGAATATACTCAAGTTCTCGGCAGCTTGATGTATATTATGAATTGTACTAGACCGGACTTGGCTTATAGTGTAAGTAGATTGAGTCGTTACTCCCACAATCCTGGGAAAGATCATTGGTATGCTTTAGTAAGAGTGCTTAGATATTTAAAGCATACAATGAACTATGGACTGCATTACACGAAATATCCTCCTGTTCTTGAAGGGTATTGTGATGCAAATTGGATTTCCAATACTTCTGAGGCAAAATCCACAAGTGGATATGTGTTCACTCTTGGTGGAGCTGCTATCTCTTGGAAATCATCTAAGCAAACTGTGAATACTCGTTCTACAATGGAAGCAGAGTTTGTTGCTTTAGATAAAGCTGCTGAAGAAGCTGAATGGCTTAAAAGCTTCCTAGAAGGTATTCCTCTGTGGCCTCAACCTGTTACTGCCATTGGCATACATTGTGATAGTATGGCTGCTCTTACTAGAGCACAAAGTCAAATATACAATGGCAAGTCGAGACACATTAGGCGCAGACATATTACAATACGAGACTTGCTGAAGAATGGAATCATTTCCATTAGTTACATAAAGTCAAAGGAAAATATAGCTGATCCCTTGACAAAAGGCCTGAGTAGAGAGCAAGTTCTCTTCACATCGAGGGGAATGGGCTTAAAGCCAACACAATGAGTCACCACCTGGCGGAAACCTAACCTAGCAACATTGGAGATCCCATGGTCTAGGTTCAATAGGACAACTAGTTGGGGAAGACTCAAAGAAGCACTAACACAAAGGTATGCTCACTCCCATGATATTTGTTTTGTGTTTTTCCGTTGATGTTATAGGGATGAATGCTTTATTCTTAATAATGCTGATAGCTTCTACAGTGGAATTAGTACGGATTATTCCAGATTAGCATTACCTATGTGAGATGGATGTGAGGTCGCATCTTTGGGAGCTGATATGGCTAAAGCTCTCTAAAAGTCTCATGAAGAAAGGATCGTTCATGACCGAAATGAACACAACGGTAAGAAATGATCTATGCTTAGATATGATATGTGTGATACTTCTTGTTTTTTATTCTACTATAAAAAGTGGTTAGTTCAAGACTCTAGTTCACTACCCACAAAGTAGATCCAAGTAGTACTCACTATGAAAGGTTCAAGTTTTACAACACCTATTCAGATGCATGTCATATCTTACTTCCCTTATTTGAATATCAAAGTTCACTTATTTTCTATTCAAATGTGGGGTATTATTGGAGTTTGAATAGAAAATGTGGGGTATTGTTGGAACTTTGACTACAAAATTACAATGTGGGACTTATCCCACATTGGTGGAAGAGAAAACCTTCTCCCACCTTATATGTCTAGTCCTACTCATTTAACTAAATGGGTCAAGTAAGGGGTTAAGCATATTGGGCTTGGGTTGTGGTGTTGGATTAGCCTAATTGGATTGAAAATGGGCTAATATCAAGAGAATATTTAATGGTCAAAAGATGGGCCTTGGGCCTTGGGGCTCTTGGGGTCTTCCTGGTTAATTAGATAATTTTTAATTACGAAATTAATTTTTATTTTTTATTTTTAAATTCGTAATTACTGAATGACAGGTTTTTAACAGTTATTTTCGGTTTTGACAGTTTCCAACTGTCATAACTAATACCTATAAATACCTGTTTCATTCATCTGAAAGGGGTTGGAAAATATCATCATTCACACCACAGAATTCTCTTTAAAAAATTCGTTCTTCCAAAGATGAAGGGAACATAGGAATTTCGTCAGAATCAAGAGAAGTTCTAGATTGATTGTTGTATCCTCTAGACAGATCCCCACCAGGGAAATTTCTGTCTTAGGACACTGCAATTTGCAGGCCTCAATCTACATAATTTCGTTTTTGTGTTTCTGTTGTAAGCATAAACCATCAAGTATGTTTTCTGCAAACTGATTCTTGTATATTTCATACATATATTTCAAATTTCGTTTGTTTTATTTCTGTTAATCTTGTTGATTGTATACTTATGTCCTAACAATCTAAGACAGAAATTAAAAAGTGGAAGAATGGATCAACAATCCATCATCAAAACACATGTGGAAAAGCCTGAGAAATTCAAAGGCTCAGATTTTCGAAGATGGCAACAGAAGATGTTGTTTTATCTAACAACTCTTCATGTTTCCAATGTTCTCACTGATGATTCTCCCTCTCCTCCTATTGGTACAACCACTGCAGAAGGAACAACACCACCCAGTGAAGCCCAAATGGCAGAACATCAAAGGGCTGTGGAAACTTGGAACACAAATGAATATAATTGCAGAAATTATATTCTAAATGCCCTGGATGATTCTCTCTATGATATCTACTCTACCATGACTACTGCAAGAGAGATATGGGAATCACTGGAAAAGAAATACAAAACAGAAGTGGCATGTTCCAAGAAATTCGTGATTGGAAAGTTCATGAATTTCAAGATGGTGGATACCAAATCTGTCCTCAAACAAGTGGAGGAAATTCAAGTCATTGCACATGATCTTGAAGTTGAAGGTATGGGTATAAACTCTAATTTTCTTGTTGGTTCAATCATTGAAAAACTTCCTCCTTCTTGGAAGAATTTCAAATTATATCTTAAGCACTTAACTGATGACATGAGTTTTGAGCAACTTGTGTTGAGAATTCGTGTGGAAGAAGATAACAGATTGAATGAGAAGGCAGATGCAAATTCCTTGGAACCAAGTGCAAACTTTGTTGGAGAAGCAAGTACTTCAAGGACAAAGCACAACAACAAGAAAGGGAAGCAAGGCTCCAAAAACTCTTCCAAAGATGGCAAAAATCATGGCCCTAACAAGAAGAATTTCAAGAAGAATTCTGGTCCATGCTATGTTTGTGGCAAAATTGGACACAAGGCCAAAGATTGCAGATTCAGGAGGGGTCAAGGAGGAAACAATGGAGGAAATAATCGAGGGAACAATGGAGGAAACAATGGAAACAATGGTGGCAATTCTGGTGGAGGAAATTCTGGTCAAGCCAACATGGTTGAATCACCAAATCAATTTGTTGCTGTGATTCAAACCAACATGGTTAGCAATTGTGTGGATTGGTGGATTGATACTGGAGCCACAAGGCACATTTGCAACTCCCGAACCATGTTTTCTACATACCAGAAAGTCTCGGATTCTGAACCAATGTTTATGGGGAATGGCTCTACTGCAAAAGTTGAAGGAAAGGGAAAAGTGAAACTACAATTGACTTCTGAAAAAGAACTTGTTTTATGTGATGTCTTGCATGTTCCTGAAATTACTAAGAATTTGATTTCTGGTCCTATTCTTAGTAACAAAGGTTTCAAACTTGTATTTGAATCTGATAAATTTGTTCTCACCAAGGGTGGGATGTATGTTGGAAAGGGATACCTTAGTGAGGGTCTCTTCAAAGTCAGTGTATTACCTTTGTACTATGGTGTTGAAACACCAAACAATGATGTAACCAATATTAATGCTAATGCAATAATGGGCACTACTAGCCCCTCTTCTATGTATATGCATGATCCTTCAATTTTGTGGCATTCTCGTTTGGGACATGTTAATTTTCGTTCTATTCAAAGAATGGCAAAACTTAGCATGTTACCAAAATGTTCATTAGATAAAAATATAAAATGTGAGGTTTGTGTAGAATCAAAATTTACACAACATCCTCATAAATCGGTTGAAAAATCTAATGAAATACTTGGCTTAATCCACTCTGATTTATGTGATTTTAGAGCAACACCTACAAGAGGAGGAAAGAATTATTATATATCCTTTATTGATGATTGCAGTAAGTATTGTTATATTTATTTGTTAAATACCAAAGATGAAGCCTTGAATTATTTTAAGAATTACAAGGCTGAAGTTGAAAATCAACTTGACAAAAAGATCAAAATTCTAAGGTCTGATCGAGGAGGAGAATATGAATCCAAAGACTTTGCTGAATTTTGTTCTTTAAACGGTATTATACATCAAACAACTGCTCCATATACTCCTCAACAAAATGGAGTGGCAGAAAGAAAGAATAGAACATTGAAAAACATGATTAATTCAATGTTAATTACTTCTGGAGCACCACATAATCTGTGGGGAGAAGCATGTCTTGCAGCAAATACAATACTTAATAGAATTCCTCATAAAAAGAGTGATAAATCACCATATCATCTATGGAAAGGGAGGTTACCCTCTTATAAAAGGATGAAAGTGTGGGGTTGCCTTGCTAAGGTTCAAGTACCTCTTCCTAAGAGGACTAAACTTGGACCAAAAACCATAGATTGCATCTATCTTGGCCCTGCCATGAATAGTGCAGCATACAGGTTTCTTGTGTATAAATCACATGTTGATGAGATCCATAACCAAACCATCATGGAATCAGCAGAGGCTGAATTCTTTGAAAATACTTTTCCTTTTAAGGATAAAGGAAAAGAGGTTACCTACTCTAGGAAAAGACCTCTAGATGATGGACTGAATGATACGATTCCAGACAAAAGTTTACAATCAAATGAAGAGAATTCTTCAAAGGTTCAAGAAGACAACTTAGAACCTAGAAGAAGCAAACGGGGCAAAATAGCCAAAGATTTTGGACCTGATTACATGACCTATGTAGTGAATAAGGAACCACAAACATATAAGGAAGCTATGGACTCCTCTGAAGCTCCTTACTGGAAAGAGGCAATCAAAAGTGAGATTGACTCCATTGTGCAAAATAACACTTGGAAATTGGTGGATTTGCCACATGGGCAAAAACCAATTGGGCACAAATGGATATTCAAGAAGAAGTTTAGACCTGATGGTACCATAGAGAAGTACAAAGCTCGTTTAGTAGCTAAAGGGTATCGTCAAAAAGAGGGTCAAGACTTCTTTGACACCTATTCACCTGTTACAAGAATTACATCAATTCGCACATTAGTAGCAATTGCATCCATTCATAATTTGGAAATACACCAAATGGATGTGAAAACTGCCTTCTTGTATGGTGAACTAGATGAAGAGATATATATGAATCAACCTGAAGGGTTTGTGGTTAAAGGTCAAGAAAACAAAGTCTGTAAGTTAGTTAGATCACTTTATGGACTAAAACAGGCTCCAAAGCAATGGCACGAGAAGTTTGACAACACATTACTCTCTAATGGATTTAGAATAAATGAATGTGATAAATGTGTTTATGTCAAACAATACAAGAATGCTTATGTCATCATATGCTTGTATGTGGATGATATGCTTATAATGGGTACTAATCTGGATGTGATCAATCAAACCAAGAAAATGCTACACTCCTCCTTTTCCATGAAAGACTTGGGAGTAGTAGATGTGATCCTTGGTGTAAGAGTTCAAAGAAGACCAGATGGATATACTCTTACTCAGTCCCATTATATTGAAAGTGTACTCAAGAAGTTTGGACACTATGATGACAAGCCGGTTGTCACCCCATTTGATGCTTCTAGTCATCTAAAGAAGAATAAAGGTGATACTGTAGCTCAGTTAGAATATACTCAAGTTCTCGGCAGCTTGATGTATATTATGAATTGTACTAGACCGGACTTGGCTTATAGTGTAAGTAGATTGAGTCGTTACTCCCACAATCCTGGGAAAGATCATTGGTATGCTTTAGTAAGAGTGCTTAGATATTTAAAGCATACAATGAACTATGGACTGCATTACACGAAATATCCTCCTGTTCTTGAAGGGTATTGTGATGCAAATTGGATTTCCAATACTTCTGAGGCAAAATCCACAAGTGGATATGTGTTCACTCTTGGTGGAGCTGCTATCTCTTGGAAATCATCTAAGCAAACTGTGAATACTCGTTCTACAATGGAAGCAGAGTTTGTTGCTTTAGATAAAGCTGCTGAAGAAGCTGAATGGCTTAAAAGCTTCCTAGAAGGTATTCCTCTGTGGCCTCAACCTGTTACTGCCATTGGCATACATTGTGATAGTATGGCTGCTCTTACTAGAGCACAAAGTCAAATATACAATGGCAAGTCGAGACACATTAGGCGCAGACATATTACAATACGAGACTTGCTGAAGAATGGAATCATTTCCATTAGTTACATAAAGTCAAAGGAAAATATAGCTGATCCCTTGACAAAAGGCCTGAGTAGAGAGCAAGTTCTCTTCACATCGAGGGGAATGGGCTTAAAGCCAACACAATGAGTCACCACCTGGCGGAAACCTAACCTAGCAACATTGGAGATCCCATGGTCTAGGTTCAATAGGACAACTAGTTGGGGAAGACTCAAAGAAGCACTAACACAAAGGTATGCTCACTCCCATGATATTTGTTTTGTGTTTTTCCGTTGATGTTATAGGGATGAATGCTTTATTCTTAATAATGCTGATAGCTTCTACAGTGGAATTAGTACGGATTATTCCAGATTAGCATTACCTATGTGAGATGGATGTGAGGTCGCATCTTTGGGAGCTGATATGGCTAAAGCTCTCTAAAAGTCTCATGAAGAAAGGATCGTTCATGACCGAAATGAACACAACGGTAAGAAATGATCTATGCTTAGATATGATATGTGTGATACTTCTTGTTTTTTATTCTACTATAAAAAGTGGTTAGTTCAAGACTCTAGTTCACTACCCACAAAGTAGATCCAAGTAGTACTCACTATGAAAGGTTCAAGTTTTACAACACCTATTCAGATGCATGTCATATCTTACTTCCCTTATTTGAATATCAAAGTTCACTTATTTTCTATTCAAATGTGGGGTATTATTGGAGTTTGAATAGAAAATGTGGGGTATTGTTGGAACTTTGACTACAAAATTACAATGTGGGACTTATCCCACATTGGTGGAAGAGAAAACCTTCTCCCACCTTATATGTCTAGTCCTACTCATTTAACTAAATGGGTCAAGTAAGGGGTTAAGCATATTGGGCTTGGGTTGTGGTGTTGGATTAGCCTAATTGGATTGAAAATGGGCTAATATCAAGAGAATATTTAATGGTCAAAAGATGGGCCTTGGGCCTTGGGGCTCTTGGGGTCTTCCTGGTTAATTAGATAATTTTTAATTACGAAATTAATTTTTATTTTTTATTTTTAAATTCGTAATTACTGAATGACAGGTTTTTAACAGTTATTTTCGGTTTTGACAGTTTCCAACTGTCATAACTAATACCTATAAATACCTGTTTCATTCATCTGAAAGGGGTTGGAAAATATCATCATTCACACCACAGAATTCTCTTTAAAAAATTCGTTCTTCCAAAGATGAAGGGAACATAGGAATTTCGTCAGAATCAAGAGAAGTTCTAGATTGATTGTTGTATCCTCTAGACAGATCCCCACCAGGGAAATTTCTGTCTTAGGACACTGCAATTTGCAGGCCTCAATCTACATAATTTCGTTTTTGTGTTTCTGTTGTAAGCATAAACCATCAAGTATGTTTTCTGCAAACTGATTCTTGTATATTTCATACATATATTTCAAATTTCGTTTGTTTTATTTCTGTTAATCTTGTTGATTGTATACTTATGTCCTAACAATCTAAGACAGAAATTAAAAAGTGGAAGAATGGATCAACAATCCATCATCAAAACACATGTGGAAAAGCCTGAGAAATTCAAAGGCTCAGATTTTCGAAGATGGCAACAGAAGATGTTGTTTTATCTAACAACTCTTCATGTTTCCAATGTTCTCACTGATGATTCTCCCTCTCCTCCTATTGGTACAACCACTGCAGAAGGAACAACACCACCCAGTGAAGCCCAAATGGCAGAACATCAAAGGGCTGTGGAAACTTGGAACACAAATGAATATAATTGCAGAAATTATATTCTAAATGCCCTGGATGATTCTCTCTATGATATCTACTCTACCATGACTACTGCAAGAGAGATATGGGAATCACTGGAAAAGAAATACAAAACAGAAGTGGCATGTTCCAAGAAATTCGTGATTGGAAAGTTCATGAATTTCAAGATGGTGGATACCAAATCTGTCCTCAAACAAGTGGAGGAAATTCAAGTCATTGCACATGATCTTGAAGTTGAAGGTATGGGTATAAACTCTAATTTTCTTGTTGGTTCAATCATTGAAAAACTTCCTCCTTCTTGGAAGAATTTCAAATTATATCTTAAGCACTTAACTGATGACATGAGTTTTGAGCAACTTGTGTTGAGAATTCGTGTGGAAGAAGATAACAGATTGAATGAGAAGGCAGATGCAAATTCCTTGGAACCAAGTGCAAACTTTGTTGGAGAAGCAAGTACTTCAAGGACAAAGCACAACAACAAGAAAGGGAAGCAAGGCTCCAAAAACTCTTCCAAAGATGGCAAAAATCATGGCCCTAACAAGAAGAATTTCAAGAAGAATTCTGGTCCATGCTATGTTTGTGGCAAAATTGGACACAAGGCCAAAGATTGCAGATTCAGGAGGGGTCAAGGAGGAAACAATGGAGGAAATAATCGAGGGAACAATGGAGGAAACAATGGAAACAATGGTGGCAATTCTGGTGGAGGAAATTCTGGTCAAGCCAACATGGTTGAATCACCAAATCAATTTGTTGCTGTGATTCAAACCAACATGGTTAGCAATTGTGTGGATTGGTGGATTGATACTGGAGCCACAAGGCACATTTGCAACTCCCGAACCATGTTTTCTACATACCAGAAAGTCTCGGATTCTGAACCAATGTTTATGGGGAATGGCTCTACTGCAAAAGTTGAAGGAAAGGGAAAAGTGAAACTACAATTGACTTCTGAAAAAGAACTTGTTTTATGTGATGTCTTGCATGTTCCTGAAATTACTAAGAATTTGATTTCTGGTCCTATTCTTAGTAACAAAGGTTTCAAACTTGTATTTGAATCTGATAAATTTGTTCTCACCAAGGGTGGGATGTATGTTGGAAAGGGATACCTTAGTGAGGGTCTCTTCAAAGTCAGTGTATTACCTTTGTACTATGGTGTTGAAACACCAAACAATGATGTAACCAATATTAATGCTAATGCAATAATGGGCACTACTAGCCCCTCTTCTATGTATATGCATGATCCTTCAATTTTGTGGCATTCTCGTTTGGGACATGTTAATTTTCGTTCTATTCAAAGAATGGCAAAACTTAGCATGTTACCAAAATGTTCATTAGATAAAAATATAAAATGTGAGGTTTGTGTAGAATCAAAATTTACACAACATCCTCATAAATCGGTTGAAAAATCTAATGAAATACTTGGCTTAATCCACTCTGATTTATGTGATTTTAGAGCAACACCTACAAGAGGAGGAAAGAATTATTATATATCCTTTATTGATGATTGCAGTAAGTATTGTTATATTTATTTGTTAAATACCAAAGATGAAGCCTTGAATTATTTTAAGAATTACAAGGCTGAAGTTGAAAATCAACTTGACAAAAAGATCAAAATTCTAAGGTCTGATCGAGGAGGAGAATATGAATCCAAAGACTTTGCTGAATTTTGTTCTTTAAACGGTATTATACATCAAACAACTGCTCCATATACTCCTCAACAAAATGGAGTGGCAGAAAGAAAGAATAGAACATTGAAAAACATGATTAATTCAATGTTAATTACTTCTGGAGCACCACATAATCTGTGGGGAGAAGCATGTCTTGCAGCAAATACAATACTTAATAGAATTCCTCATAAAAAGAGTGATAAATCACCATATCATCTATGGAAAGGGAGGTTACCCTCTTATAAAAGGATGAAAGTGTGGGGTTGCCTTGCTAAGGTTCAAGTACCTCTTCCTAAGAGGACTAAACTTGGACCAAAAACCATAGATTGCATCTATCTTGGCCCTGCCATGAATAGTGCAGCATACAGGTTTCTTGTGTATAAATCACATGTTGATGAGATCCATAACCAAACCATCATGGAATCAGCAGAGGCTGAATTCTTTGAAAATACTTTTCCTTTTAAGGATAAAGGAAAAGAGGTTACCTACTCTAGGAAAAGACCTCTAGATGATGGACTGAATGATACGATTCCAGACAAAAGTTTACAATCAAATGAAGAGAATTCTTCAAAGGTTCAAGAAGACAACTTAGAACCTAGAAGAAGCAAACGGGGCAAAATAGCCAAAGATTTTGGACCTGATTACATGACCTATGTAGTGAATAAGGAACCACAAACATATAAGGAAGCTATGGACTCCTCTGAAGCTCCTTACTGGAAAGAGGCAATCAAAAGTGAGATTGACTCCATTGTGCAAAATAACACTTGGAAATTGGTGGATTTGCCACATGGGCAAAAACCAATTGGGCACAAATGGATATTCAAGAAGAAGTTTAGACCTGATGGTACCATAGAGAAGTACAAAGCTCGTTTAGTAGCTAAAGGGTATCGTCAAAAAGAGGGTCAAGACTTCTTTGACACCTATTCACCTGTTACAAGAATTACATCAATTCGCACATTAGTAGCAATTGCATCCATTCATAATTTGGAAATACACCAAATGGATGTGAAAACTGCCTTCTTGTATGGTGAACTAGATGAAGAGATATATATGAATCAACCTGAAGGGTTTGTGGTTAAAGGTCAAGAAAACAAAGTCTGTAAGTTAGTTAGATCACTTTATGGACTAAAACAGGCTCCAAAGCAATGGCACGAGAAGTTTGACAACACATTACTCTCTAATGGATTTAGAATAAATGAATGTGATAAATGTGTTTATGTCAAACAATACAAGAATGCTTATGTCATCATATGCTTGTATGTGGATGATATGCTTATAATGGGTACTAATCTGGATGTGATCAATCAAACCAAGAAAATGCTACACTCCTCCTTTTCCATGAAAGACTTGGGAGTAGTAGATGTGATCCTTGGTGTAAGAGTTCAAAGAAGACCAGATGGATATACTCTTACTCAGTCCCATTATATTGAAAGTGTACTCAAGAAGTTTGGACACTATGATGACAAGCCGGTTGTCACCCCATTTGATGCTTCTAGTCATCTAAAGAAGAATAAAGGTGATACTGTAGCTCAGTTAGAATATACTCAAGTTCTCGGCAGCTTGATGTATATTATGAATTGTACTAGACCGGACTTGGCTTATAGTGTAAGTAGATTGAGTCGTTACTCCCACAATCCTGGGAAAGATCATTGGTATGCTTTAGTAAGAGTGCTTAGATATTTAAAGCATACAATGAACTATGGACTGCATTACACGAAATATCCTCCTGTTCTTGAAGGGTATTGTGATGCAAATTGGATTTCCAATACTTCTGAGGCAAAATCCACAAGTGGATATGTGTTCACTCTTGGTGGAGCTGCTATCTCTTGGAAATCATCTAAGCAAACTGTGAATACTCGTTCTACAATGGAAGCAGAGTTTGTTGCTTTAGATAAAGCTGCTGAAGAAGCTGAATGGCTTAAAAGCTTCCTAGAAGGTATTCCTCTGTGGCCTCAACCTGTTACTGCCATTGGCATACATTGTGATAGTATGGCTGCTCTTACTAGAGCACAAAGTCAAATATACAATGGCAAGTCGAGACACATTAGGCGCAGACATATTACAATACGAGACTTGCTGAAGAATGGAATCATTTCCATTAGTTACATAAAGTCAAAGGAAAATATAGCTGATCCCTTGACAAAAGGCCTGAGTAGAGAGCAAGTTCTCTTCACATCGAGGGGAATGGGCTTAAAGCCAACACAATGAGTCACCACCTGGCGGAAACCTAACCTAGCAACATTGGAGATCCCATGGTCTAGGTTCAATAGGACAACTAGTTGGGGAAGACTCAAAGAAGCACTAACACAAAGGTATGCTCACTCCCATGATATTTGTTTTGTGTTTTTCCGTTGATGTTATAGGGATGAATGCTTTATTCTTAATAATGCTGATAGCTTCTACAGTGGAATTAGTACGGATTATTCCAGATTAGCATTACCTATGTGAGATGGATGTGAGGTCGCATCTTTGGGAGCTGATATGGCTAAAGCTCTCTAAAAGTCTCATGAAGAAAGGATCGTTCATGACCGAAATGAACACAACGGTAAGAAATGATCTATGCTTAGATATGATATGTGTGATACTTCTTGTTTTTTATTCTACTATAAAAAGTGGTTAGTTCAAGACTCTAGTTCACTACCCACAAAGTAGATCCAAGTAGTACTCACTATGAAAGGTTCAAGTTTTACAACACCTATTCAGATGCATGTCATATCTTACTTCCCTTATTTGAATATCAAAGTTCACTTATTTTCTATTCAAATGTGGGGTATTATTGGAGTTTGAATAGAAAATGTGGGGTATTGTTGGAACTTTGACTACAAAATTACAATGTGGGACTTATCCCACATTGGTGGAAGAGAAAACCTTCTCCCACCTTATATGTCTAGTCCTACTCATTTAACTAAATGGGTCAAGTAAGGGGTTAAGCATATTGGGCTTGGGTTGTGGTGTTGGATTAGCCTAATTGGATTGAAAATGGGCTAATATCAAGAGAATATTTAATGGTCAAAAGATGGGCCTTGGGCCTTGGGGCTCTTGGGGTCTTCCTGGTTAATTAGATAATTTTTAATTACGAAATTAATTTTTATTTTTTATTTTTAAATTCGTAATTACTGAATGACAGGTTTTTAACAGTTATTTTCGGTTTTGACAGTTTCCAACTGTCATAACTAATACCTATAAATACCTGTTTCATTCATCTGAAAGGGGTTGGAAAATATCATCATTCACACCACAGAATTCTCTTTAAAAAATTCGTTCTTCCAAAGATGAAGGGAACATAGGAATTTCGTCAGAATCAAGAGAAGTTCTAGATTGATTGTTGTATCCTCTAGACAGATCCCCACCAGGGAAATTTCTGTCTTAGGACACTGCAATTTGCAGGCCTCAATCTACATAATTTCGTTTTTGTGTTTCTGTTGTAAGCATAAACCATCAAGTATGTTTTCTGCAAACTGATTCTTGTATATTTCATACATATATTTCAAATTTCGTTTGTTTTATTTCTGTTAATCTTGTTGATTGTATACTTATGTCCTAACAATCTAAGACAGAAATTAAAAAGTGGAAGAATGGATCAACAATCCATCATCAAAACACATGTGGAAAAGCCTGAGAAATTCAAAGGCTCAGATTTTCGAAGATGGCAACAGAAGATGTTGTTTTATCTAACAACTCTTCATGTTTCCAATGTTCTCACTGATGATTCTCCCTCTCCTCCTATTGGTACAACCACTGCAGAAGGAACAACACCACCCAGTGAAGCCCAAATGGCAGAACATCAAAGGGCTGTGGAAACTTGGAACACAAATGAATATAATTGCAGAAATTATATTCTAAATGCCCTGGATGATTCTCTCTATGATATCTACTCTACCATGACTACTGCAAGAGAGATATGGGAATCACTGGAAAAGAAATACAAAACAGAAGTGGCATGTTCCAAGAAATTCGTGATTGGAAAGTTCATGAATTTCAAGATGGTGGATACCAAATCTGTCCTCAAACAAGTGGAGGAAATTCAAGTCATTGCACATGATCTTGAAGTTGAAGGTATGGGTATAAACTCTAATTTTCTTGTTGGTTCAATCATTGAAAAACTTCCTCCTTCTTGGAAGAATTTCAAATTATATCTTAAGCACTTAACTGATGACATGAGTTTTGAGCAACTTGTGTTGAGAATTCGTGTGGAAGAAGATAACAGATTGAATGAGAAGGCAGATGCAAATTCCTTGGAACCAAGTGCAAACTTTGTTGGAGAAGCAATTACTTCAAGGACAAAGCACAACAACAAGAAAGGGAAGCAAGGCTCCAAAAACTCTTCCAAAGATGGCAAAAATCATGGCCCTAACAAGAAGAATTTCAAGAAGAATTCTGGTCCATGCTATGTTTGTGGCAAAATTGGACACAAGGCCAAAGATTGCAGATTCAGGAGGGGTCAAGGAGGAAACAATGGAGGAAATAATCGAGGGAACAATGGAGGAAACAATGGAAACAATGGTGGCAATTCTGGTGGAGGAAATTCTGGTCAAGCCAACATGGTTGAATCACCAAATCAATTTGTTGCTGTGATTCAAACCAACATGGTTAGCAATTGTGTGGATTGGTGGATTGATACTGGAGCCACAAGGCACATTTGCAACTCCCGAACCATGTTTTCTACATACCAGAAAGTCTCGGATTCTGAACCAATGTTTATGGGGAATGGCTCTACTGCAAAAGTTGAAGGAAAGGGAAAAGTGAAACTACAATTGACTTCTGAAAAAGAACTTGTTTTATGTGATGTCTTGCATGTTCCTGAAATTACTAAGAATTTGATTTCTGGTCCTATTCTTAGTAACAAAGGTTTCAAACTTGTATTTGAATCTGATAAATTTGTTCTCACCAAGGGTGGGATGTATGTTGGAAAGGGATACCTTAGTGAGGGTCTCTTCAAAGTCAGTGTATTACCTTTGTACTATGGTGTTGAAACACCAAACAATGATGTAACCAATATTAATGCTAATGCAATAATGGGCACTACTAGCCCCTCTTCTATGTATATGCATGATCCTTCAATTTTGTGGCATTCTCGTTTGGGACATGTTAATTTTCGTTCTATTCAAAGAATGGCAAAACTTAGCATGTTACCAAAATGTTCATTAGATAAAAATATAAAATGTGAGGTTTGTGTAGAATCAAAATTTACACAACATCCTCATAAATCGGTTGAAAAATCTAATGAAATACTTGGCTTAATCCACTCTGATTTATGTGATTTTAGAGCAACACCTACAAGAGGAGGAAAGAATTATTATATATCCTTTATTGATGATTGCAGTAAGTATTGTTATATTTATTTGTTAAATACCAAAGATGAAGCCTTGAATTATTTTAAGAATTACAAGGCTGAAGTTGAAAATCAACTTGACAAAAAGATCAAAATTCTAAGGTCTGATCGAGGAGGAGAATATGAATCCAAAGACTTTGCTGAATTTTGTTCTTTAAACGGTATTATACATCAAACAACTGCTCCATATACTCCTCAACAAAATGGAGTGGCAGAAAGAAAGAATAGAACATTGAAAAACATGATTAATTCAATGTTAATTACTTCTGGAGCACCACATAATCTGTGGGGAGAAGCATGTCTTGCAGCAAATACAATACTTAATAGAATTCCTCATAAAAAGAGTGATAAATCACCATATCATCTATGGAAAGGGAGGTTACCCTCTTATAAAAGGATGAAAGTGTGGGGTTGCCTTGCTAAGGTTCAAGTACCTCTTCCTAAGAGGACTAAACTTGGACCAAAAACCATAGATTGCATCTATCTTGGCCCTGCCATGAATAGTGCAGCATACAGGTTTCTTGTGTATAAATCACATGTTGATGAGATCCATAACCAAACCATCATGGAATCAGCAGAGGCTGAATTCTTTGAAAATACTTTTCCTTTTAAGGATAAAGGAAAAGAGGTTACCTACTCTAGGAAAAGACCTCTAGATGATGGACTGAATGATACGATTCCAGACAAAAGTTTACAATCAAATGAAGAGAATTCTTCAAAGGTTCAAGAAGACAACTTAGAACCTAGAAGAAGCAAACGGGGCAAAATAGCCAAAGATTTTGGACCTGATTACATGACCTATGTAGTGAATAAGGAACCACAAACATATAAGGAAGCTATGGACTCCTCTGAAGCTCCTTACTGGAAAGAGGCAATCAAAAGTGAGATTGACTCCATTGTGCAAAATAACACTTGGAAATTGGTGGATTTGCCACATGGGCAAAAACCAATTGGGCACAAATGGATATTCAAGAAGAAGTTTAGACCTGATGGTACCATAGAGAAGTACAAAGCTCGTTTAGTAGCTAAAGGGTATCGTCAAAAAGAGGGTCAAGACTTCTTTGACACCTATTCACCTGTTACAAGAATTACATCAATTCGCACATTAGTAGCAATTGCATCCATTCATAATTTGGAAATACACCAAATGGATGTGAAAACTGCCTTCTTGTATGGTGAACTAGATGAAGAGATATATATGAATCAACCTGAAGGGTTTGTGGTTAAAGGTCAAGAAAACAAAGTCTGTAAGTTAGTTAGATCACTTTATGGACTAAAACAGGCTCCAAAGCAATGGCACGAGAAGTTTGACAACACATTACTCTCTAATGGATTTAGAATAAATGAATGTGATAAATGTGTTTATGTCAAACAATACAAGAATGCTTATGTCATCATATGCTTGTATGTGGATGATATGCTTATAATGGGTACTAATCTGGATGTGATCAATCAAACCAAGAAAATGCTACACTCCTCCTTTTCCATGAAAGACTTGGGAGTAGTAGATGTGATCCTTGGTGTAAGAGTTCAAAGAAGACCAGATGGATATACTCTTACTCAGTCCCATTATATTGAAAGTGTACTCAAGAAGTTTGGACACTATGATGACAAGCCGGTTGTCACCCCATTTGATGCTTCTAGTCATCTAAAGAAGAATAAAGGTGATACTGTAGCTCAGTTAGAATATACTCAAGTTCTCGGCAGCTTGATGTATATTATGAATTGTACTAGACCGGACTTGGCTTATAGTGTAAGTAGATTGAGTCGTTACTCCCACAATCCTGGGAAAGATCATTGGTATGCTTTAGTAAGAGTGCTTAGATATTTAAAGCATACAATGAACTATGGACTGCATTACACGAAATATCCTCCTGTTCTTGAAGGGTATTGTGATGCAAATTGGATTTCCAATACTTCTGAGGCAAAATCCACAAGTGGATATGTGTTCACTCTTGGTGGAGCTGCTATCTCTTGGAAATCATCTAAGCAAACTGTGAATACTCGTTCTACAATGGAAGCAGAGTTTGTTGCTTTAGATAAAGCTGCTGAAGAAGCTGAATGGCTTAAAAGCTTCCTAGAAGGTATTCCTCTGTGGCCTCAACCTGTTACTGCCATTGGCATACATTGTGATAGTATGGCTGCTCTTACTAGAGCACAAAGTCAAATATACAATGGCAAGTCGAGACACATTAGGCGCAGACATATTACAATACGAGACTTGCTGAAGAATGGAATCATTTCCATTAGTTACATAAAGTCAAAGGAAAATATAGCTGATCCCTTGACAAAAGGCCTGAGTAGAGAGCAAGTTCTCTTCACATCGAGGGGAATGGGCTTAAAGCCAACACAATGAGTCACCACCTGGCGGAAACCTAACCTAGCAACATTGGAGATCCCATGGTCTAGGTTCAATAGGACAACTAGTTGGGGAAGACTCAAAGAAGCACTAACACAAAGGTATGCTCACTCCCATGATATTTGTTTTGTGTTTTTCCGTTGATGTTATAGGGATGAATGCTTTATTCTTAATAATGCTGATAGCTTCTACAGTGGAATTAGTACGGATTATTCCAGATTAGCATTACCTATGTGAGATGGATGTGAGGTCGCATCTTTGGGAGCTGATATGGCTAAAGCTCTCTAAAAGTCTCATGAAGAAAGGATCGTTCATGACCGAAATGAACACAACGGTAAGAAATGATCTATGCTTAGATATGATATGTGTGATACTTCTTGTTTTTTATTC
Source organism: Lactuca sativa (assembly GCF_002870075.4). Taxonomy (NCBI): domain Eukaryota; kingdom Viridiplantae; phylum Streptophyta; class Magnoliopsida; order Asterales; family Asteraceae; genus Lactuca; species Lactuca sativa. The sequence goes on along the minus strand of NW_026440216.1, from coordinate 20,303 downwards.
TACTATAAAAAGTGGTTAGTTCAAGACTCTAGTTCACTACCCACAAAGTAGATCCAAGTAGTACTCACTATGAAAGGTTCAAGTTTTACAACACCTATTCAGATGCATGTCATATCTTACTTCCCTTATTTGAATATCAAAGTTCACTTATTTTCTATTCAAATGTGGGGTATTATTGGAGTTTGAATAGAAAATGTGGGGTATTGTTGGAACTTTGACTACAAAATTACAATGTGGGACTTATCCCACATTGGTGGAAGAGAAAACCTTCTCCCACCTTATATGTCTAGTCCTACTCATTTAACTAAATGGGTCAAGTAAGGGGTTAAGCATATTGGGCTTGGGTTGTGGTGTTGGATTAGCCTAATTGGATTGAAAATGGGCTAATATCAAGAGAATATTTAATGGTCAAAAGATGGGCCTTGGGCCTTGGGGCTCTTGGGGTCTTCCTGGTTAATTAGATAATTTTTAATTACGAAATTAATTTTTATTTTTTATTTTTAAATTCGTAATTACTGAATGACAGGTTTTTAACAGTTATTTTCGGTTTTGACAGTTTCCAACTGTCATAACTAATACCTATAAATACCTGTTTCATTCATCTGAAAGGGGTTGGAAAATATCATCATTCACACCACAGAATTCTCTTTAAAAAATTCGTTCTTCCAAAGATGAAGGGAACATAGGAATTTCGTCAGAATCAAGAGAAGTTCTAGATTGATTGTTGTATCCTCTAGACAGATCCCCACCAGGGAAATTTCTGTCTTAGGACACTGCAATTTGCAGGCCTCAATCTACATAATTTCGTTTTTGTGTTTCTGTTGTAAGCATAAACCATCAAGTATGTTTTCTGCAAACTGATTCTTGTATATTTCATACATATATTTCAAATTTCGTTTGTTTTATTTCTGTTAATCTTGTTGATTGTATACTTATGTCCTAACAATCTAAGACAGAAATTAAAAAGTGGAAGAATGGATCAACAATCCATCATCAAAACACATGTGGAAAAGCCTGAGAAATTCAAAGGCTCAGATTTTCGAAGATGGCAACAGAAGATGTTGTTTTATCTAACAACTCTTCATGTTTCCAATGTTCTCACTGATGATTCTCCCTCTCCTCCTATTGGTACAACCACTGCAGAAGGAACAACACCACCCAGTGAAGCCCAAATGGCAGAACATCAAAGGGCTGTGGAAACTTGGAACACAAATGAATATAATTGCAGAAATTATATTCTAAATGCCCTGGATGATTCTCTCTATGATATCTACTCTACCATGACTACTGCAAGAGAGATATGGGAATCACTGGAAAAGAAATACAAAACAGAAGTGGCATGTTCCAAGAAATTCGTGATTGGAAAGTTCATGAATTTCAAGATGGTGGATACCAAATCTGTCCTCAAACAAGTGGAGGAAATTCAAGTCATTGCACATGATCTTGAAGTTGAAGGTATGGGTATAAACTCTAATTTTCTTGTTGGTTCAATCATTGAAAAACTTCCTCCTTCTTGGAAGAATTTCAAATTATATCTTAAGCACTTAACTGATGACATGAGTTTTGAGCAACTTGTGTTGAGAATTCGTGTGGAAGAAGATAACAGATTGAATGAGAAGGCAGATGCAAATTCCTTGGAACCAAGTGCAAACTTTGTTGGAGAAGCAATTACTTCAAGGACAAAGCACAACAACAAGAAAGGGAAGCAAGGCTCCAAAAACTCTTCCAAAGATGGCAAAAATCATGGCCCTAACAAGAAGAATTTCAAGAAGAATTCTGGTCCATGCTATGTTTGTGGCAAAATTGGACACAAGGCCAAAGATTGCAGATTCAGGAGGGGTCAAGGAGGAAACAATGGAGGAAATAATCGAGGGAACAATGGAGGAAACAATGGAAACAATGGTGGCAATTCTGGTGGAGGAAATTCTGGTCAAGCCAACATGGTTGAATCACCAAATCAATTTGTTGCTGTGATTCAAACCAACATGGTTAGCAATTGTGTGGATTGGTGGATTGATACTGGAGCCACAAGGCACATTTGCAACTCCCGAACCATGTTTTCTACATACCAGAAAGTCTCGGATTCTGAACCAATGTTTATGGGGAATGGCTCTACTGCAAAAGTTGAAGGAAAGGGAAAAGTGAAACTACAATTGACTTCTGAAAAAGAACTTGTTTTATGTGATGTCTTGCATGTTCCTGAAATTACTAAGAATTTGATTTCTGGTCCTATTCTTAGTAACAAAGGTTTCAAACTTGTATTTGAATCTGATAAATTTGTTCTCACCAAGGGTGGGATGTATGTTGGAAAGGGATACCTTAGTGAGGGTCTCTTCAAAGTCAGTGTATTACCTTTGTACTATGGTGTTGAAACACCAAACAATGATGTAACCAATATTAATGCTAATGCAATAATGGGCACTACTAGCCCCTCTTCTATGTATATGCATGATCCTTCAATTTTGTGGCATTCTCGTTTGGGACATGTTAATTTTCGTTCTATTCAAAGAATGGCAAAACTTAGCATGTTACCAAAATGTTCATTAGATAAAAATATAAAATGTGAGGTTTGTGTAGAATCAAAATTTACACAACATCCTCATAAATCGGTTGAAAAATCTAATGAAATACTTGGCTTAATCCACTCTGATTTATGTGATTTTAGAGCAACACCTACAAGAGGAGGAAAGAATTATTATATATCCTTTATTGATGATTGCAGTAAGTATTGTTATATTTATTTGTTAAATACCAAAGATGAAGCCTTGAATTATTTTAAGAATTACAAGGCTGAAGTTGAAAATCAACTTGACAAAAAGATCAAAATTCTAAGGTCTGATCGAGGAGGAGAATATGAATCCAAAGACTTTGCTGAATTTTGTTCTTTAAACGGTATTATACATCAAACAACTGCTCCATATACTCCTCAACAAAATGGAGTGGCAGAAAGAAAGAATAGAACATTGAAAAACATGATTAATTCAATGTTAATTACTTCTGGAGCACCACATAATCTGTGGGGAGAAGCATGTCTTGCAGCAAATACAATACTTAATAGAATTCCTCATAAAAAGAGTGATAAATCACCATATCATCTATGGAAAGGGAGGTTACCCTCTTATAAAAGGATGAAAGTGTGGGGTTGCCTTGCTAAGGTTCAAGTACCTCTTCCTAAGAGGACTAAACTTGGACCAAAAACCATAGATTGCATCTATCTTGGCCCTGCCATGAATAGTGCAGCATACAGGTTTCTTGTGTATAAATCACATGTTGATGAGATCCATAACCAAACCATCATGGAATCAGCAGAGGCTGAATTCTTTGAAAATACTTTTCCTTTTAAGGATAAAGGAAAAGAGGTTACCTACTCTAGGAAAAGACCTCTAGATGATGGACTGAATGATACGATTCCAGACAAAAGTTTACAATCAAATGAAGAGAATTCTTCAAAGGTTCAAGAAGACAACTTAGAACCTAGAAGAAGCAAACGGGGCAAAATAGCCAAAGATTTTGGACCTGATTACATGACCTATGTAGTGAATAAGGAACCACAAACATATAAGGAAGCTATGGACTCCTCTGAAGCTCCTTACTGGAAAGAGGCAATCAAAAGTGAGATTGACTCCATTGTGCAAAATAACACTTGGAAATTGGTGGATTTGCCACATGGGCAAAAACCAATTGGGCACAAATGGATATTCAAGAAGAAGTTTAGACCTGATGGTACCATAGAGAAGTACAAAGCTCGTTTAGTAGCTAAAGGGTATCGTCAAAAAGAGGGTCAAGACTTCTTTGACACCTATTCACCTGTTACAAGAATTACATCAATTCGCACATTAGTAGCAATTGCATCCATTCATAATTTGGAAATACACCAAATGGATGTGAAAACTGCCTTCTTGTATGGTGAACTAGATGAAGAGATATATATGAATCAACCTGAAGGGTTTGTGGTTAAAGGTCAAGAAAACAAAGTCTGTAAGTTAGTTAGATCACTTTATGGACTAAAACAGGCTCCAAAGCAATGGCACGAGAAGTTTGACAACACATTACTCTCTAATGGATTTAGAATAAATGAATGTGATAAATGTGTTTATGTCAAACAATACAAGAATGCTTATGTCATCATATGCTTGTATGTGGATGATATGCTTATAATGGGTACTAATCTGGATGTGATCAATCAAACCAAGAAAATGCTACACTCCTCCTTTTCCATGAAAGACTTGGGAGTAGTAGATGTGATCCTTGGTGTAAGAGTTCAAAGAAGACCAGATGGATATACTCTTACTCAGTCCCATTATATTGAAAGTGTACTCAAGAAGTTTGGACACTATGATGACAAGCCGGTTGTCACCCCATTTGATGCTTCTAGTCATCTAAAGAAGAATAAAGGTGATACTGTAGCTCAGTTAGAATATACTCAAGTTCTCGGCAGCTTGATGTATATTATGAATTGTACTAGACCGGACTTGGCTTATAGTGTAAGTAGATTGAGTCGTTACTCCCACAATCCTGGGAAAGATCATTGGTATGCTTTAGTAAGAGTGCTTAGATATTTAAAGCATACAATGAACTATGGACTGCATTACACGAAATATCCTCCTGTTCTTGAAGGGTATTGTGATGCAAATTGGATTTCCAATACTTCTGAGGCAAAATCCACAAGTGGATATGTGTTCACTCTTGGTGGAGCTGCTATCTCTTGGAAATCATCTAAGCAAACTGTGAATACTCGTTCTACAATGGAAGCAGAGTTTGTTGCTTTAGATAAAGCTGCTGAAGAAGCTGAATGGCTTAAAAGCTTCCTAGAAGGTATTCCTCTGTGGCCTCAACCTGTTACTGCCATTGGCATACATTGTGATAGTATGGCTGCTCTTACTAGAGCACAAAGTCAAATATACAATGGCAAGTCGAGACACATTAGGCGCAGACATATTACAATACGAGACTTGCTGAAGAATGGAATCATTTCCATTAGTTACATAAAGTCAAAGGAAAATATAGCTGATCCCTTGACAAAAGGCCTGAGTAGAGAGCAAGTTCTCTTCACATCGAGGGGAATGGGCTTAAAGCCAACACAATGAGTCACCACCTGGCGGAAACCTAACCTAGCAACATTGGAGATCCCATGGTCTAGGTTCAATAGGACAACTAGTTGGGGAAGACTCAAAGAAGCACTAACACAAAGGTATGCTCACTCCCATGATATTTGTTTTGTGTTTTTCCGTTGATGTTATAGGGATGAATGCTTTATTCTTAATAATGCTGATAGCTTCTACAGTGGAATTAGTACGGATTATTCCAGATTAGCATTACCTATGTGAGATGGATGTGAGGTCGCATCTTTGGGAGCTGATATGGCTAAAGCTCTCTAAAAGTCTCATGAAGAAAGGATCGTTCATGACCGAAATGAACACAACGGTAAGAAATGATCTATGCTTAGATATGATATGTGTGATACTTCTTGTTTTTTATTCTACTATAAAAAGTGGTTAGTTCAAGACTCTAGTTCACTACCCACAAAGTAGATCCAAGTAGTACTCACTATGAAAGGTTCAAGTTTTACAACACCTATTCAGATGCATGTCATATCTTACTTCCCTTATTTGAATATCAAAGTTCACTTATTTTCTATTCAAATGTGGGGTATTATTGGAGTTTGAATAGAAAATGTGGGGTATTGTTGGAACTTTGACTACAAAATTACAATGTGGGACTTATCCCACATTGGTGGAAGAGAAAACCTTCTCCCACCTTATATGTCTAGTCCTACTCATTTAACTAAATGGGTCAAGTAAGGGGTTAAGCATATTGGGCTTGGGTTGTGGTGTTGGATTAGCCTAATTGGATTGAAAATGGGCTAATATCAAGAGAATATTTAATGGTCAAAAGATGGGCCTTGGGCCTTGGGGCTCTTGGGGTCTTCCTGGTTAATTAGATAATTTTTAATTACGAAATTAATTTTTATTTTTTATTTTTAAATTCGTAATTACTGAATGACAGGTTTTTAACAGTTATTTTCGGTTTTGACAGTTTCCAACTGTCATAACTAATACCTATAAATACCTGTTTCATTCATCTGAAAGGGGTTGGAAAATATCATCATTCACACCACAGAATTCTCTTTAAAAAATTCGTTCTTCCAAAGATGAAGGGAACATAGGAATTTCGTCAGAATCAAGAGAAGTTCTAGATTGATTGTTGTATCCTCTAGACAGATCCCCACCAGGGAAATTTCTGTCTTAGGACACTGCAATTTGCAGGCCTCAATCTACATAATTTCGTTTTTGTGTTTCTGTTGTAAGCATAAACCATCAAGTATGTTTTCTGCAAACTGATTCTTGTATATTTCATACATATATTTCAAATTTCGTTTGTTTTATTTCTGTTAATCTTGTTGATTGTATACTTATGTCCTAACAATCTAAGACAGAAATTAAAAAGTGGAAGAATGGATCAACAATCCATCATCAAAACACATGTGGAAAAGCCTGAGAAATTCAAAGGCTCAGATTTTCGAAGATGGCAACAGAAGATGTTGTTTTATCTAACAACTCTTCATGTTTCCAATGTTCTCACTGATGATTCTCCCTCTCCTCCTATTGGTACAACCACTGCAGAAGGAACAACACCACCCAGTGAAGCCCAAATGGCAGAACATCAAAGGGCTGTGGAAACTTGGAACACAAATGAATATAATTGCATAAATTATATTCTAAATGCCCTGGATGATTCTCTCTATGATATCTACTCTACCATGACTACTGCAAGAGAGATATGGGAATCACTGGAAAAGAAATACAAAACAGAAGTGGCATGTTCCAAGAAATTCGTGATTGGAAAGTTCATGAATTTCAAGATGGTGGATACCAAATCTGTCCTCAAACAAGTGGAGGAAATTCAAGTCATTGCACATGATCTTGAAGTTGAAGGTATGGGTATAAACTCTAATTTTCTTGTTGGTTCAATCATTGAAAAACTTCCTCCTTCTTGGAAGAATTTCAAATTATATCTTAAGCACTTAACTGATGACATGAGTTTTGAGCAACTTGTGTTGAGAATTCGTGTGGAAGAAGATAACAGATTGAATGAGAAGGCAGATGCAAATTCCTTGGAACCAAGTGCAAACTTTGTTGGAGAAGCAAGTACTTCAAGGACAAAGCACAACAACAAGAAAGGGAAGCAAGGCTCCAAAAACTCTTCCAAAGATGGCAAAAATCATGGCCCTAACAAGAAGAATTTCAAGAAGAATTCTGGTCCATGCTATGTTTGTGGCAAAATTGGACACAAGGCCAAAGATTGCAGATTCAGGAGGGGTCAAGGAGGAAACAATGGAGGAAATAATCGAGGGAACAATGGAGGAAACAATGGAAACAATGGTGGCAATTCTGGTGGAGGAAATTCTGGTCAAGCCAACATGGTTGAATCACCAAATCAATTTGTTGCTGTGATTCAAACCAACATGGTTAGCAATTGTGTGGATTGGTGGATTGATACTGGAGCCACAAGGCACATTTGCAACTCCCGAACCATGTTTTCTACATACCAGAAAGTCTCGGATTCTGAACCAATGTTTATGGGGAATGGCTCTACTGCAAAAGTTGAAGGAAAGGGAAAAGTGAAACTACAATTGACTTCTGAAAAAGAACTTGTTTTATGTGATGTCTTGCATGTTCCTGAAATTACTAAGAATTTGATTTCTGGTCCTATTCTTAGTAACAAAGGTTTCAAACTTGTATTTGAATCTGATAAATTTGTTCTCACCAAGGGTGGGATGTATGTTGGAAAGGGATACCTTAGTGAGGGTCTCTTCAAAGTCAGTGTATTACCTTTGTACTATGGTGTTGAAACACCAAACAATGATGTAACCAATATTAATGCTAATGCAATAATGGGCACTACTAGCCCCTCTTCTATGTATATGCATGATCCTTCAATTTTGTGGCATTCTCGTTTGGGACATGTTAATTTTCGTTCTATTCAAAGAATGGCAAAACTTAGCATGTTACCAAAATGTTCATTAGATAAAAATATAAAATGTGAGGTTTGTGTAGAATCAAAATTTACACAACATCCTCATAAATCGGTTGAAAAATCTAATGAAATACTTGGCTTAATCCACTCTGATTTATGTGATTTTAGAGCAACACCTACAAGAGGAGGAAAGAATTATTATATATCCTTTATTGATGATTGCAGTAAGTATTGTTATATTTATTTGTTAAATACCAAAGATGAAGCCTTGAATTATTTTAAGAATTACAAGGCTGAAGTTGAAAATCAACTTGACAAAAAGATCAAAATTCTAAGGTCTGATCGAGGAGGAGAATATGAATCCAAAGACTTTGCTGAATTTTGTTCTTTAAACGGTATTATACATCAAACAACTGCTCCATATACTCCTCAACAAAATGGAGTGGCAGAAAGAAAGAATAGAACATTGAAAAACATGATTAATTCAATGTTAATTACTTCTGGAGCACCACATAATCTGTGGGGAGAAGCATGTCTTGCAGCAAATACAATACTTAATAGAATTCCTCATAAAAAGAGTGATAAATCACCATATCATCTATGGAAAGGGAGGTTACCCTCTTATAAAAGGATGAAAGTGTGGGGTTGCCTTGCTAAGGTTCAAGTACCTCTTCCTAAGAGGACTAAACTTGGACCAAAAACCATAGATTGCATCTATCTTGGCCCTGCCATGAATAGTGCAGCATACAGGTTTCTTGTGTATAAATCACATGTTGATGAGATCCATAACCAAACCATCATGGAATCAGCAGAGGCTGAATTCTTTGAAAATACTTTTCCTTTTAAGGATAAAGGAAAAGAGGTTACCTACTCTAGGAAAAGACCTCTAGATGATGGACTGAATGATACGATTCCAGACAAAAGTTTACAATCAAATGAAGAGAATTCTTCAAAGGTTCAAGAAGACAACTTAGAACCTAGAAGAAGCAAACGGGGCAAAATAGCCAAAGATTTTGGACCTGATTACATGACCTATGTAGTGAATAAGGAACCACAAACATATAAGGAAGCTATAGACTCCTCTGAAGCTCCTTACTGGAAAGAGGCAATCAAAAGTGAGATTGACTCCATTGTGCAAAATAACACTTGGAAATTGGTGGATTTGCCACATGGGCAAAAACCAATTGGGCACAAATGGATATTCAAGAAGAAGTTTAGACCTGATGGTACCATAGAGAAGTACAAAGCTCGTTTAGTAGCTAAAGGGTATCGTCAAAAAGAGGGTCAAGACTTCTTTGACACCTATTCACCTGTTACAAGAATTACATCAATTCGCACATTAGTAGCAATTGCATCCATTCATAATTTGGAAATACACCAAATGGATGTGAAAACTGCCTTCTTGTATGGTGAACTAGATGAAGAGATATATATGAATCAACCTGAAGGGTTTGTGGTTAAAGGTCAAGAAAACAAAGTCTGTAAGTTAGTTAGATCACTTTATGGACTAAAACAGGCTCCAAAGCAATGGCACGAGAAGTTTGACAACACATTACTCTCTAATGGATTTAGAATAAATGAATGTGATAAATGTGTTTATGTCAAACAATACAAGAATGCTTATGTCATCATATGCTTGTATGTGGATGATATGCTTATAATGGGTACTAATCTGGATGTGATCAATCAAACCAAGAAAATGCTACACTCCTCCTTTTCCATGAAAGACTTGGGAGTAGTAGATGTGATCCTTGGTGTAAGAGTTCAAAGAAGACCAGATGGATATACTCTTACTCAGTCCCATTATATTGAAAGTGTACTCAAGAAGTTTGGACACTATGATGACAAGCCGGTTGTCACCCCATTTGATGCTTCTAGTCATCTAAAGAAGAATAAAGGTGATACTGTAGCTCAGTTAGAATATACTCAAGTTCTCGGCAGCTTGATGTATATTATGAATTGTACTAGACCGGACTTGGCTTATAGTGTAAGTAGATTGAGTCGTTACTCCCACAATCCTGGGAAAGATCATTGGTATGCTTTAGTAAGAGTGCTTAGATATTTAAAGCATACAATGAACTATGGACTGCATTACACGAAATATCCTCCTGTTCTTGAAGGGTATTGTGATGCAAATTGGATTTCCAATACTTCTGAGGCAAAATCCACAAGTGGATATGTGTTCACTCTTGGTGGAGCTGCTATCTCTTGGAAATCATCTAAGCAAACTGTGAATACTCGTTCTACAATGGAAGCAGAGTTTGTTGCTTTAGATAAAGCTGCTGAAGAAGCTGAATGGCTTAAAAGCTTCCTAGAAGGTATTCCTCTGTGGCCTCAACCTGTTACTGCCATTGGCATACATTGTGATAGTATGGCTGCTCTTACTAGAGCACAAAGTCAAATATACAATGGCAAGTCGAGACACATTAGGCGCAGACATATTACAATACGAGACTTGCTGAAGAATGGAATCATTTCCATTAGTTACATAAAGTCAAAGGAAAATATAGCTGATCCCTTGACAAAAGGCCTGAGTAGAGAGCAAGTTCTCTTCACATCGAGGGGAATGGGCTTAAAGCCAACACAATGAGTCACCACCTGGCGGAAACCTAACCTAGCAACATTGGAGATCCCATGGTCTAGGTTCAATAGGACAACTAGTTGGGGAAGACTCAAAGAAGCACTAACACAAAGGTATGCTCACTCCCATGATATTTGTTTTGTGTTTTTCCGTTGATGTTATAGGGATGAATGCTTTATTCTTAATAATGCTGATAGCTTCTACAGTGGAATTAGTACGGATTATTCCAGATTAGCATTACCTATGTGAGATGGATGTGAGGTCGCATCTTTGGGAGCTGATATGGCTAAAGCTCTCTAAAAGTCTCATGAAGAAAGGATCGTTCATGACCGAAATGAACACAACGGTAAGAAATGATCTATGCTTAGATATGATATGTGTGATACTTCTTGTTTTTTATTCTACTATAAAAAGTGGTTAGTTCAAGACTCTAGTTCACTACCCACAAAGTAGATCCAAGTAGTACTCACTATGAAAGGTTCAAGTTTTACAACACCTATTCAGATGCATGTCATATCTTACTTCCCTTATTTGAATATCAAAGTTCACTTATTTTCTATTCAAATGTGGGGTATTATTGGAGTTTGAATAGAAAATGTGGGGTATTGTTGGAACTTTGACTACAAAATTACAATGTGGGACTTATCCCACATTGGTGGAAGAGAAAACCTTCTCCCACCTTATATGTCTAGTCCTACTCATTTAACTAAATGGGTCAAGTAAGGGGTTAAGCATATTGGGCTTGGGTTGTGGTGTTGGATTAGCCTAATTGGATTGAAAATGGGCTAATATCAAGAGAATATTTAATGGTCAAAAGATGGGCCTTGGGCCTTGGGGCTCTTGGGGTCTTCCTGGTTAATTAGATAATTTTTAATTACGAAATTAATTTTTATTTTTTATTTTTAAATTCGTAATTACTGAATGACAGGTTTTTAACAGTTATTTTCGGTTTTGACAGTTTCCAACTGTCATAACTAATACCTATAAATACCTGTTTCATTCATCTGAAAGGGGTTGGAAAATATCATCATTCACACCACAGAATTCTCTTTAAAAAATTCGTTCTTCCAAAGATGAAGGGAACATAGGAATTTCGTCAGAATCAAGAGAAGTTCTAGATTGATTGTTGTATCCTCTAGACAGATCCCCACCAGGGAAATTTCTGTCTTAGGACACTGCAATTTGCAGGCCTCAATCTACATAATTTCGTTTTTGTGTTTCTGTTGTAAGCATAAACCATCAAGTATGTTTTCTGCAAACTGATTCTTGTATATTTCATACATATATTTCAAATTTCGTTTGTTTTATTTCTGTTAATCTTGTTGATTGTATACTTATGTCCTAACAATATTAACTAAAGAGCTCATCAGCTCTTGCAGCAAAAGAAAATGAGAGAAGACTCGAGAGGGTGACACCATTTCGTCTTGGTGTTTTTCCTTTTTTTTTCTTTTTTTGGAACAATTTTTAATATTATGTTTTTTTATGGACAATTTATCCTTTAGATTAAATTAAGTTAATTTTTGTATTAATATTTTAGAACAATAAGAGAAGTCGATTTCAAAAAGCTTATTTTGTCTTTATTTTTATTTGGTGGTGTTGGCAACCATCAAAACTTTGACGTCGTTGCTCGAGATTGATTTTTATATTTGATTGCTTTTAAGGAAAATGGCACTTTAGCACAATAAAATTTGTGTGTGTGTTTTTTTTTTCCGAATTGGTTACGAACTGTGTTTTTTATTTTTATTTTTATTCCTTGTACATAATAGGTCACTAAGGCTATGTTTGGCGTACTAGCTAAAAAGCTGGCTGTTAGCTGAAAAGCTAGCTGATAGCTGAAAAGCTAGCTGTTAAATAAAAAGCTAGCTGATAGCTGAAAAGTTAGCTGATAAAAAATAACGTTTGGTAAAACTAGCTGAAAAGCTAGCTGAAATATATAAAATTACATAAAAGAACATGTAAGAATGTGTGTTTCTATAATTAATTAAGGGGTATATTTGGAAAATTTAAAAAAAGCTCTTAAAAAACTAGTCTAAGTAGCTTTTCAAAAAGCTAGCTTATCAGATACTTTTTGGCTTACCAAACACGACAACATAAAAAGCTCGAAAAATAAGCTAGCTTATCAGCTAGCTGTGACGCGCCAAACACAGCCTAAAACCTTAGAGTAAATTACACGGATGGTCCATGTAGTTTGGGGGTAATTTGTGTGTTTAGTCCCTAACTTGTTTTATTTAACTCGGAAGGTCAATAATATTTATTTTTGTTGCGTGCTTGCTCAATGTCTAACTTAAAATGACTATTATGCCCTTATTAATTTATTTCTCAATCAATTCTATTACTACCTCCGTCCCAAATTAATTGTCCACATTTGACTTTTTCAGTCTTTATTCTTCAACTTTGACCTTAAATATTTTTCTTTTTGATAAATAATACTTGATGTAAAATATATGAATGAATTGTATTTTAAATGTGTTTTCATTGTTCTAAGTTTCATAAAGTAATATATAAGACAAATAAAAATATTTAAGGTCAAAGTTAAGGAAAAAAGACTTCAAAAATCAAAAATGGACAATTAATTTGGGACGGAAGGAGTATTTATGTACCCTTATTTATAATTTTTGAATTTAAAAAAATATTTTTTTATTACAATTAATAAGAACGTACAACTATCCAAAGCCTACATACAATCATTATCACACCACCTGCTCTCGTCCTTATGTATTCTTCGACCAACCAGCTTCCCTGCCTCCTTTATCTTCTTCGATGAGCTCAAAGAGTGGTTAAAAATGTAGTAACACAAGTAAAACACAAAAAATGAAGCCAATGAATTTTGTAGCTGAACAAATGAGTATTACAAGTAATCAGAACATATTAATAAGAAAAATTAAGAAAAACCTAGAAAACAGATAAACTCAGAATGTGATAAAACTGAAACCGTTTTTTTGCACTTTCTGAGAACCCCTGTTTTGTGCACATTTTGAGAAGAACCCCTGCCTTCACTTTTGTTAGGTCAAAATATGATTTATACTTTGTTTTTTCTGGGCAATTATATTTTTCTGTAATATTTTTGGAGTTTACGGTCATGTTTACGGTTGAGTTTACGGCCGTAAACACCTTACGACCGTAAACCCATTTACGGCCCATGTTATCCAGCCCATGTTCTCCAAGTATAAATATAGGTGTTATCCAACCCTAGAGAGTTTACGACCAGAGAGAAACAGGAGCTTTTATGTGTGTGTGAATCCTTTGTATCCGGATCTTCATTCATATCAATACATACAAAGATTCATATTATTCTTCTTCTCTTTCTCTTCTATTTGATCTGACATCATCCGTTTGATTGGGATTCTGCACCATCAAACGGATCTGATTGATACACGGCCAAATTAGGGACTTACAATTGATATAAGAGCCTGGTTGTATCAGTCAAAAAGATTTATTGTTTCGTCTGGAATCTGAATAATTGGTGTTTCCGGTCTAAGCTTACGACCGTAAACACCGAGTTCTTGGGCCGTAAACCCTATTTTGGGGCATTATTTGATCTTATTTTCGAAATATTTTTGCGTTTTTGGATAGATCTCGCAAAAATAAGGGGATGGGGGGGGGGTTGTTCTTCGTGTTTTTCATAAAAAAAGGTTTTTGATCGAGTTTTGGAGCTTCAAAGTCGAAAAATCGTTGTTTTTCACGTAATCGTTGAAGGGTTTTCGGCCGGAGCTTACTGCCGGAAACAGTTCACGGCTGGAGTTTACGGCCGTGCGGCGCGGAAACGAGTTCACGGTCGTCGGAGTTTGTGGTCACCGGTTCGAGTCGTCGGAGTTTGCGGTCGCCGAATCGGAAGTGTTCTCGGTCAGGAGCTTTGACGCATCAGTGCTTCACATTTAAAAAATTTCAAGCGATTTGAGGTTGCTAGGGATCGAACCCGGGACCTCCAGTTCATAGCCGGGGCTCCTTGCCAACTCCTACAACAGATCCTTTGTTACTTCCCTCCCATATTTTAAACTTAATCACTCCTAGTCGCACCAAATTTCGCATTTTAACACTTTTAACCCCTAAAATCAAGTTCTTTCATTTTTAAAGTTCTTTTTTAAACCAAAAATTTTAATTTTTAATTTTTGAATATTATTTTTGACTTTTTACTTAAAATTTTGACTTTGACTTTTCAAATTTGACCTTTGACTTTAAACTTTGACTTTTTCGTTTAACTTTTAAATTTTCAAATTTAGCTTTTCGGTTTGACTTTTCAAGTTTGACTTTTTAAATTTGACTTTTAAGGTTGACTTTTGAGGTTTATAGTCAAAGGGGCATTTTTAAATTTAAAGTTTGACGTCTAATTGTGCTTTACGAGGGAATTGAAAAAGATGAAAGAGAATCGTCAGGATATGTTAAAACAAAATTTCAATTTTTTCGATTTTATCCCTGGAGAAACCCTTGAAACTCAGTTGCAGCGATTTATTACACTTATTACCGAGATGAATATAGCTGGGATCTTCTTGTCTAAATCTGAGATAAACAAAAAGCTATTGAATTCACTTCCAAAATCGTGGGATATGGACGTGGCTGACATCAAGAAGACAAAAGATCTCAATCGTCTTAGTCTGGCTGATATAATTGAAGAACTTAACGCTTTGAATTGTCGAAAAACAATGAGTTCAGCAAACCTTCCGGTCAATGAAGTGTCGTGTTCTCAATCATGTGAAAATACGATTAAATTTCTTTGGGAACAAATTGATTTATTAAAAGGGGAAGTTGAGGACCTGAGATATAAAGGATATCAACTCAGGAAAGGACAGAAACCGCTCAAGGCTGAGTTAGAAGCAAAAACCAAGGACTTTAGGAAACTTCAGGAAGAGTACAGCAACAAGTGTGAAAATTATGATTATGTTAAGAGACAACTTGCTGCTGTAACTGAAGAACTTGACGTTTTAAAAATTAAGTGTGGAAAAACTGATGTCAGTTTCTAAAATTATACTGCGTCAAGTCAGACAGTCGAGTCCTTATATGAAACCCAATTAAAATTCAAAGAAAATCAAAACAAGGGTCTAGGGTATGATAGTGTACCTCCTCCTTGTAATCATAACTACACATCCATCCCTATGACACATGACGAAACTGACAGGGAGGCGCATCTTCGATATGGCAAACGAGTTGGATTTGTGTCAGGAGGAGTTATTAATGTTGAAAATACTGATGTTTTTGTTACATGTGCAGGTAAAGTAGCAGAGGATGAGAACAAGGAGAGTTCTTCTGAACAAACAAACGACCCCTTGAACTCTAAATCTGTTGCTTCTAATCAACCTGCCGTTGTTAAATACAGGCCTCCAATTCCAGCGCAACAGAGTGCCTGTCGCAAGTGTGCATGTGGGAACAACAAGAAACTAGGCAAGGATACGCCGCCAGGGGCAGGAATAAATCACTTCATAGTGAAGAAAAAGACTTGTTTTCACTGTGGAACACCTGGACACATTGCCAGAAATTGTCCTAATCGTGCATACGTTCCTTACTACGCACAAGGATGACAAAACACGCCAAGAGGGAGATACTTCAAAAGAAACCCCTCAAGGTCACGGTCAGACAATGTCGACTGGAATGCCATGAAGGCCAAGAATTCAGCTCCCAAGGTCAAGAATCAAACTCCAAAGGCCAAGAATCCGAATCCCAAGGGCAAGAAGGGAATGCCGGCCAAGAAGTCCAATCCAAGAGATGCTCATGTGAAGCCAAGACCGGTTAGGTTAAAGTCATCTCGACAGCCGACTTCAAGTTCAAAAGCAAGTACTGAGCCACCCATCGGATCGAAAAAGAAATGGGTTAAACCCAACTACAAATGGGTTCCAAAGGCTCAATCTCCCAAATCAACTAACGATTTTAATATTTTTATGTCTTCTATTTGTGATAAACAGGACATGTCATGGGAGAGAGTAACGTGCAAGGATGACAAAGGTCGACCCAGTTTCAAAATGGACTGGGTTCCAAAGACCAACTGATCCCGCTCTGTGCTGGAGCAGCTATGGAGGCATATCATCAGACTTCGGTTTGTTGGTAGTGGCTGCTCCTGGCATATGATTGGGGACATCTCTCAACTGTACAACATTTAGACCTTTGTTGAGAGTATGTGTCCTTTTGCGGGTAAGGAAGAAAGGAAGAAATCACAAATGGGGTTAGTGCTTAATGATATGAAGAATTTTCGGATCTGTTCTGAGATTATGCTTGCTGTTCTCAGACCTTCTGAATGCAGATTCACTCGGTGAATTACGGTTTGCGTTTTCTTCTCTATACTCTTGAGTTTTTTTTCTTAAGTTGATTCGCTTTAAAGACTAATTTTTGTTTTAGAATAGTTTAAATTTACGCATTACTTTCGTTTCTCTCATATGCACAAATTTAGGGGGAGAAATAAAAACAAAACAAAAATTAGAAAATTTTCAAAAAATCCAAAAACATCAGAAAATCAGAAAATAAAAAATATATTGGTTATGAAATGTGTTTGGGGGAGATGTTTTGGGAAGTGATATGATCATGTGATAACAGGCAACCTGAGTCTGCGTAACGTACCCAAAGTTGAAGGGTCTATGCTCTGGTTTGATGCGTCGGTAGGCACGAAAAATTTTAAATGGACTTGACTAGGGAGATTTGAACTTAGGAAATTTATAGACTTGACAAATCTTGACCTAGTTAGATCCATTCAGCCTGACAATACGACGCTCGGATAGGTTGAGCAGGGAGATATATATGGGAATCTACTTGTCACATTAAATGAACCCGTACTTGGAACCGTGGTTTAACTTTTCCTCGATGTGCGGATTCTGTCCTTAATTCCGGTTGGATGGGGCGACTGGTAAATTTCGATAAATTAGGTATGTAGAATATCATTTTCTTTCTTTCCGTCTGTTAGTCATATGTTGTCTCCTTTACGTGATTTCCAATCCGACCTGGTACACAACATATGCAACTCTATTTCTCTGCAGGCTATATATATGTGTGTGAAATACTTCTTATCTGTTAGCCATATGTTGTCTCCTTTGCGCGACTTCTAATCCGACCTGGTACACAGCATATGCAACCTTCTTCTTCTCAACCCCTCTGAAGTAATAAGTAATAGAATTCTGAATCTCTCCTCTCTCTGAATGGTTGTCTGCTCACCCGGTGTAAGGAGTACTCTGGAAGTTCTTGATGGATGGGGCATATCAGGAAGCGGGAAACACGTTCCAGTACACTTAAAATTGAACTCATACAGATTGTCTGTAGATCTCGCTGCTCAATTTAGGTGGACAACAATATCCCTGGTCGTTGTCAGATGAATGGTCCTTAAGATATAATATCTAAGAAATTAGGATCAGATATAATTTTTTAGGAACTTAAGTTCACCTTGTCTTGTAACAAATAGTATGTCCTAAATTTGTCACAATTTTTCGTGTTTAAGTGGACAACAATACCGACGATCGACCAGACAAAGATGTGAATATGAAAGGTACCGACAAGTGGATAAAGGCTGTCTAAAAACTTTGATCCCAAATCGCTCTTAAAGTTAGATATCATTTTTATTTTTGTTAAATTTGTCATAGTTTCTTCTAATTTAAATATAAGGGGAGAATTAAAAATTAAAAATAACGAAAATAAAAAATAAAAAAAAATCAAAAATCAAAGAAAAATCAAAAAAATTAAAAATTCAAAAAATAGTGTTATTTCTGTTTTATTTCTTGTTCAGAAAAATCAAAAATCCAAAAATATTTTTGTTTCTATTTTAATTTGTGTGCTAAGTTTTCTTTTAGTTTAGTTTTGTCTTGAAAAGTGATTTCAGGTATAGATAAGACTCATGGAGTTTGTGTTGAAGATTTCTGAGCCAAAGGCTTCGTCCGTGAGCATCGAAGAATTCTCATTCGAAGGAGCAAGAAATGAAGATTATTCTTTCGACATTCAATCTTTCAACCCCAGAAGCAAGGTGAAGCTGAAATTGAAGAATATGTGACGGATTGCATTGAAGCCTCCTCAATTAGTCTGCTGCTATCTTTGTACCTGCTGAAGTGATCCAGAAGATTTGTTCTCTCTGATGTTCTCTCTGAAGATTCTCAAGCTGAAAGCGCTATCTTTCAAGAATCAGTACGTCAAGCCTCCTCACCCAATGTGCGATCAATGCCAAATTCTGAAGAAATGCCCAACTGCTCAAGATGAAGTCAATTATTGAAGATTCATATGTTCATCCTGATGCTGTGAAGAAATCGAAGGTTAAGCTGAAGCCAAGCTCTCATTGAAGATCAACAAGAAGAGCCACCTACTTTTTAGGGGGAGCTTGTTGGGTCATTAAGAAAAGAAAGCTATAAACCAAGGGGGAGATTGTTAGGTCAAAATATGGTTTATACTTTGTTTTTCTGGGCAATTATATTTTTTTGTAATATTTTTGGAGTTTACGGTCATGTTTACGGTTGAGTTTACGGCCGTAAACACCTTACGACCGTAACCCATTTACGGCCCATGTTATCCGACCCATGTTCTCCAAGTATAAATATAGGTGTTAGGGTGAGGAGTAGAGATTGATGAACCCTAGAGAGTTTACGGCCAGAGAGAAACAGGAGCTTTTATGTGTGTGTGAATCCTTTGTATCCGGATCTTCATTCATATCAATACATACAAAGATTCATATTATTCTTCTTCTCCTTCTCTTCTATTTGATCTGACATCATCCGTTTAATTGGGATTCCGCACCATCAAACGGATCTGATTGATACACGGGAAAATTAGGGACTTACAACTTTCATCTTCAACCTATCACTACAATCGAGAAAAACCCCAATTCCATTCTCATCTTAACATGCGGTGGTGGTGGGTATGATTTCTTTCGATTCTTATTGTAACATCCACCTTCGTCTTGTTGATTTCATGGAACAATTTCCTATTACTCACACTTGATTTCTTAATCAAACCTAATGAACTGACCGAAAATTTCTGGAACCCATCGAGTTCAGAACAATGTTTTTGGTGACGGTAACTAACAAGGTATCTGAAAGGATTTCTGAACTAGGTTTAAATACATAGTAGAATACGACGATGGTTCTGTGGTGGCTTTGATTCACTTCATCGATGATGGTGGAAACACTTATTCACAGTGACTAGTAGTAGTGTCAATAGTGGTATCCCGCAAGACAAAGCCACAAGAGGCTGAAGATGAGTGCTAAGGGGTTGAGGAAGTGTGATGATGACAATTGTCAATAGGGGGTGGCGGTGCTCCGATGGGCAGCAACCATTTTCTGATGATTTCGGGCTTATTGTTAAAGAATTGAGAGAGAAAGAGACGTATCTAGCTTTCCTTAGTTAGGTGAGGTGGGGAGTCTTTATGGGTTTTTTTTTCTTTCTTTTTAAATTTAAAATGGTAAACGATAATAGAAAAATAAGAAAGAAAATATATAAGGGTAAATCAGTCTTTTTAAGTTTCATAAGGACCAAGTGCATAACAAAAAACAAACATTAGGGACCTTCCGAGTTAAAAAAAATAAGTTATGGACTAAACGTGAAAATTAATCTAAACCACAAGGATCATTCGCGTAATTTACTCAAAATTTTACTT
This sequence comes from Lactuca sativa, assembly GCF_002870075.4. Lineage (NCBI taxonomy): Eukaryota > Viridiplantae > Streptophyta > Magnoliopsida > Asterales > Asteraceae > Lactuca > Lactuca sativa. Next base: position 195 of record NW_026440216.1, on the reverse strand, counting down.
TACCTATTAAACAGGGGATCCACTTCAATTTCTATGAGTTTGTAAGTTACCACTCTTGGTTGTCGTTGGTTGTATTAAGTAAGTTTGTCCACGTATGCAATTATTTATTTCTTAAAACTTTTTTAAGTAAAAAACAAAATAATTAACCCTACATAATCATGCTACGCCAGTCATCTAAGCATCGTCTTCATCCCA
>NW_026440215.1:0-52173 GCF_002870075.4 Lactuca sativa | reverse complement strand
ACCACCCAGTGAAGCCCAAATGGCAGAACATCAAAGGGCTGTGGAAACTTGGAACACAAATGAATATAATTGCAGAAATTATATTCTAAATGCCCTGGATGATTCTCTCTATGATATCTACTCTACCATGACTACTGCAAGAGAGATATGGGAATCACTGGAAAAGAAATACAAAACAGAAGTGGCATGTTCCAAGAAATTCGTGATTGGAAAGTTCATGAATTTCAAGATGGTGGATACCAAATCTGTCCTCAAACAAGTGGAGGAAATTCAAGTCATTGCACATGATCTTGAAGTTGAAGGTATGGGTATAAACTCTAATTTTCTTGTTGGTTCAATCATTGAAAAACTTCCTCCTTCTTGGAAGAATTTCAAATTATATCTTAAGCACTTAACTGATGACATGAGTTTTGAGCAACTTGTGTTGAGAATTCGTGTGGAAGAAGATAACAGATTGAATGAGAAGGCAGATGCAAATTCCTTGGAACCAAGTGCAAACTTTGTTGGAGAAGCAAGTACTTCAAGGACAAAGCACAACAACAAGAAAGGGAAGCAAGGCTCCAAAAACTCTTCCAAAGATGGCAAAAATCATGGCCCTAACAAGAAGAATTTCAAGAAGAATTCTGGTCCATGCTATGTTTGTGGCAAAATTGGACACAAGGCCAAAGATTGCAGATTCAGGAGGGGTCAAGGAGGAAACAATGGAGGAAATAATCGAGGGAACAATGGAGGAAACAATGGAAACAATGGTGGCAATTCTGGTGGAGGAAATTCTGGTCAAGCCAACATGGTTGAATCACCAAATCAATTTGTTGCTGTGATTCAAACCAACATGGTTAGCAATTGTGTGGATTGGTGGATTGATACTGGAGCCACAAGGCACATTTGCAACTCCCGAACCATGTTTTCTACATACCAGAAAGTCTCGGATTCTGAACCAATGTTTATGGGGAATGGCTCTACTGCAAAAGTTGAAGGAAAGGGAAAAGTGAAACTACAATTGACTTCTGAAAAAGAACTTGTTTTATGTGATGTCTTGCATGTTCCTGAAATTACTAAGAATTTGATTTCTGGTCCTATTCTTAGTAACAAAGGTTTCAAACTTGTATTTGAATCTGATAAATTTGTTCTCACCAAGGGTGGGATGTATGTTGGAAAGGGATACCTTAGTGAGGGTCTCTTCAAAGTCAGTGTATTACCTTTGTACTATGGTGTTGAAACACCAAACAATGATGTAACCAATATTAATGCTAATGCAATAATGGGCACTACTAGCCCCTCTTCTATGTATATGCATGATCCTTCAATTTTGTGGCATTCTCGTTTGGGACATGTTAATTTTCGTTCTATTCAAAGAATGGCAAAACTTAGCATGTTACCAAAATGTTCGTTAGATAAAAATATAAAATGTGAGGTTTGTGTAGAATCAAAATTTACACAACATCCTCATAAATCGGTTGAAAAATCTAATGAAATACTTGGCTTAATCCACTCTGATTTATGTGATTTTAGAGCAACACCTACAAGAGGAGGAAAGAATTATTATATATCCTTTATTGATGATTGCAGTAAGTATTGTTATATTTATTTGTTAAATACCAAAGATGAAGCCTTGAATTATTTTAAGAATTACAAGGCTGAAGTTGAAAATCAACTTGACAAAAAGATCAAAATTCTAAGGTCTGATCGAGGAGGAGAATATGAATCCAAAGACTTTGCTGAATTTTGTTCTTTAAACGGTATTATACATCAAACAACTGCTCCATATACTCCTCAACAAAATGGAGTGGCAGAAAGAAAGAATAGAACATTGAAAAACATGATTAATTCAATGTTAATTACTTCTGGAGCACCACATAATCTGTGGGGAGAAGCATGTCTTGCAGCAAATACAATACTTAATAGAATTCCTCATAAAAAGAGTGATAAATCACCATATCATCTATGGAAAGGGAGGTTACCCTCTTATAAAAGGATGAAAGTGTGGGGTTGCCTTGCTAAGGTTCAAGTACCTCTTCCTAAGAGGACTAAACTTGGACCAAAAACCATAGATTGCATCTATCTTGGCCCTGCCATGAATAGTGCAGCATACAGGTTTCTTGTGTATAAATCACATGTTGATGAGATCCATAACCAAACCATCATGGAATCAGCAGAGGCTGAATTCTTTGAAAATACTTTTCCTTTTAAGGATAAAGGAAAAGAGGTTACCTACTCTAGGAAAAGACCTCTAGATGATGGACTGAATGATACGATTCCAGACAAAAGTTTACAATCAAATGAAGAGAATTCTTCAAAGGTTCAAGAAGACAACTTAGAACCTAGAAGAAGCAAACGGGGCAAAATAGCCAAAGATTTTGGACCTGATTACATGACCTATGTAGTGAATAAGGAACCACAAACATATAAGGAAGCTATGGACTCCTCTGAAGCTCCTTACTGGAAAGAGGCAATCAAAAGTGAGATTGACTCCATTGTGCAAAATAACACTTGGAAATTGGTGGATTTGCCACATGGGCAAAAACCAATTGGGCACAAATGGATATTCAAGAAGAAGTTTAGACCTGATGGTACCATAGAGAAGTACAAAGCTCGTTTAGTAGCTAAAGGGTATCGTCAAAAAGAGGGTCAAGACTTCTTTGACACCTATTCACCTGTTACAAGAATTACATCAATTCGCACATTAGTAGCAATTGCATCCATTCATAATTTGGAAATACACCAAATGGATGTGAAAACTGCCTTCTTGTATGGTGAACTAGATGAAGAGATATATATGAATCAACCTGAAGGGTTTGTGGTTAAAGGTCAAGAAAACAAAGTCTGTAAGTTAGTTAGATCACTTTATGGACTAAAACAGGCTCCAAAGCAATGACACGAGAAGTTTGACAACACATTACTCTCTAATGGATTTAGAATAAATGAATGTGATAAATGTGTTTATGTCAAACAATACAAGAATGCTTATGTCATCATATGCTTGTATGTGGATGATATGCTTATAATGGGTACTAATCTGGATGTGATCAATCAAACCAAGAAAATGCTACACTCCTCCTTTTCCATGAAAGACTTGGGAGTAGTAGATGTGATCCTTGGTGTAAGAGTTCAAAGAAGACCAGATGGATATACTCTTACTCAGTCCCATTATATTGAAAGTGTACTCAAGAAGTTTGGACACTATGATGACAAGCCGGTTGTCACCCCATTTGATGCTTCTAGTCATCTAAAGAAGAATAAAGGTGATACTGTAGCTCAGTTAGAATATACTCAAGTTCTCGGCAGCTTGATGTATATTATGAATTGTACTAGACCGGACTTGGCTTATAGTGTAAGTAGATTGAGTCGTTACTCCCACAATCCTGGGAAAGATCATTGGTATGCATTAGTAAGAGTGCTTAGATATTTAAAGCATACAATGAACTATGGACTGCATTACACGAAATATCCTCCTGTTCTTGAAGGGTATTGTGATGCAAATTGGATTTCCAATACTTCTGAGGCAAAATCCACAAGTGGATATGTGTTCACTCTTGGTGGAGCTGCTATCTCTTGGAAATCATCTAAGCAAACTGTGAATACTCGTTCTACAATGGAAGCAGAGTTTGTTGCTTTAGATAAAGCTGCTGAAGAAGCTGAATGGCTTAAAAGCTTCCTAGAAGGTATTCCTCTGTGGCCTCAACCTGTTACTGCCATTGGCATACATTGTGATAGTATGGCTGCTCTTACTAGAGCACAAAGTCAAATATACAATGGCAAGTCGAGACACATTAGGCGCAGACATATTACAATACGAGACTTGCTGAAGAATGGAATCATTTCCATTAGTTACATAAAGTCAAAGGAAAATATAGCTGATCCCTTGACAAAAGGCCTGAGTAGAGAGCAAGTTCTCTTCACATCGAGGGGAATGGGCTTAAAGCCAACACAATGAGTCACCACCTTGCGGAAACCTAACCTAGCAACATTGGAGATCCCATGGTCTAGGTTCAATAGGACAACTAGTTGGGGAAGACTCAAAGAAGCACTAACACAAAGGTATGCTCACTCCCATGATATTTGTTTTGTGTTTTTCCGTTGATGTTATAGGGATGAATGCTTTATTCTTAATAATGCTGATAGCTTCTACAGTGGAATAAGTACGGATTATTCCAGATTAGCATTACCTATGTGAGATGGATGTGAGGTCGCATCTTTGGGAGCTGATATGGCTAAAGCTCTCTAAAAGTCTCATGAAGAAAGGATCGTTCATGACCGAAATGAACACAACGGTAAGAAATGATCTATGCTTAGATATGATATGTGTGATACTTCTTGTTTTTTATTCTACTATAAAAAGTGGTTAGTTCAAGACTCTAGTTCACTACCCACAAAGTAGATCCAAGTAGTACTCACTATGAAAGGTTCAAGTTTTACAACACCTATTCAGATGCATGTCATATCTTACTTCCCTTATTTGAATATCAAAGTTCACTTATTTTCTATTCAAATGTGGGGTATTATTGGAGTTTGAATAGAAAATGTGGGGTATTGTTGGAACTTTGACTACAAAATTACAATGTGGGACTTATCCCACATTGGTGGAAGAGAAAACCTTCTCCCACCTTATATGTCTAGTCCTACTCATTTAACTAAATGGGTCAAGTAAGGGGTTAAGCATATTGGGCTTGGGTTGTGGTGTTGGATTAGCCTAATTGGATTGAAAATGGGCTAATATCAAGAGAATATTTAATGGTCAAAAGATGGGCCTTGGGCCTTGGGGCTCTTGGGGTCTTCCTGATTAATTAGATAATTTTTAATTACGAAATTAATTTTTATTTTTTTATTATTAAATTCGTAATTACTGAATGACAGGTTTTTAACAGTTATTTTCGGTTTTGACAGTTTCCAACTGTCATAACTAATACCTATAAATACCTGTTTCATTCATCTGAAAGGGGTTGAAAAACATCATCATTCACACCACAGAATTCTCTTTAAAAATTCGTTCTTCCAAAGATGAAGGGAACATAGGAATTTCGTCAGAATCAAGAGAAGTTCTTGATTGATTGTTGTATCCTCTAGACAGATCCCCACCAGGGAAATTTCTGTCTTAGGACACTGCAATTTGCAGGCCTCAATCTACATAATTTCGTTTTTGTGTTTCTGTTGTAAGCATAAACCATCAAGTATGTTTTCTGCAAACTGATTCTTGTATATTTCATACATATATTTCAATTTCGTTTGTTTTATTTCTGTTAATTTTGTTGATTGTATACTTCTGTATTAACAATCTAAGACAGAAATTAAAAAGTGGAAGAATGGATCAACAATCCATCATCAAAACACATGTGGAAAAGCCTGAGAAATTCAAAGGCTCAGATTTTCGAAGATGGCAACAGAAGATGTTGTTTTATCTAACAACTCTTCATGTTTCCAATGTTCTCACTGATGATTCTCCCTCTCCTCCTATTGGTACAACCACTGCAGAAGGAACAACACCACCCAGTGAAGCCCAAATGGCAGAACATCAAAGGGCTGTGGAAACTTGGAACACAAATGAATATAATTGCAGAAATTATATTCTAAATGCCCTGGATGATTCTCTCTATGATATCTACTCTACCATGACTACTGCAAGAGAGATATGGGAATCACTGGAAAAGAAATACAAAACAGAAGTGGCATGTTCCAAGAAATTCGTGATTGGAAAGTTCATGAATTTCAAGATGGTGGATACCAAATCTGTCCTCAAACAAGTGGAGGAAATTCAAGTCATTGCACATGATCTTGAAGTTGAAGGTATGGGTATAAACTCTAATTTTCTTGTTGGTTCAATCATTGAAAAACTTCCTCCTTCTTGGAAGAATTTCAAATTATATCTTAAGCACTTAACTGATGACATGAGTTTTGAGCAACTTGTGTTGAGAATTCGTGTGGAAGAAGATAACAGATTGAATGAGAAGGCAGATGCAAATTCCTTGGAACCAAGTGCAAACTTTGTTGGAGAAGCAAGTACTTCAAGGACAAAGCACAACAACAAGAAAGGGAAGCAAGGCTCCAAAAACTCTTCCAAAGATGGCAAAAATCATGGCCCTAACAAGAAGAATTTCAAGAAGAATTCTGGTCCATGCTATGTTTGTGGCAAAATTGGACACAAGGCCAAAGATTGCAGATTCAGGAGGGGTCAAGGAGGAAACAATGGAGGAAATAATCGAGGGAACAATGGAGGAAACAATGGAAACAATGGTGGCAATTCTGGTGGAGGAAATTCTGGTCAAGCCAACATGGTTGAATCACCAAATCAATTTGTTGCTGTGATTCAAACCAACATGGTTAGCAATTGTGTGGATTGGTGGATTGATACTGGAGCCACAAGGCACATTTGCAACTCCCGAACCATGTTTTCTACATACCAGAAAGTCTCGGATTCTGAACCAATGTTTATGGGGAATGGCTCTACTGCAAAAGTTGAAGGAAAGGGAAAAGTGAAACTACAATTGACTTCTGAAAAAGAACTTGTTTTATGTGATGTCTTGCATGTTCCTGAAATTACTAAGAATTTGATTTCTGGTCCTATTCTTAGTAACAAAGGTTTCAAACTTGTATTTGAATCTGATAAATTTGTTCTCACCAAGGGTGGGATGTATGTTGGAAAGGGATACCTTAGTGAGGGTCTCTTCAAAGTCAGTGTATTACCTTTGTACTATGGTGTTGAAACACCAAACAATGATGTAACCAATATTAATGCTAATGCAATAATGGGCACTACTAGCCCCTCTTCTATGTATATGCATGATCCTTCAATTTTGTGGCATTCTCGTTTGGGACATGTTAATTTTCGTTCTATTCAAAGAATGGCAAAACTTAGCATGTTACCAAAATGTTCGTTAGATAAAAATATAAAATGTGAGGTTTGTGTAGAATCAAAATTTACACAACATCCTCATAAATCGGTTGAAAAATCTAATGAAATACTTGGCTTAATCCACTCTGATTTATGTGATTTTAGAGCAACACCTACAAGAGGAGGAAAGAATTATTATATATCCTTTATTGATGATTGCAGTAAGTATTGTTATATTTATTTGTTAAATACCAAAGATGAAGCCTTGAATTATTTTAAGAATTACAAGGCTGAAGTTGAAAATCAACTTGACAAAAAGATCAAAATTCTAAGGTCTGATCGAGGAGGAGAATATGAATCCAAAGACTTTGCTGAATTTTGTTCTTTAAACGGTATTATACATCAAACAACTGCTCCATATACTCCTCAACAAAATGGAGTGGCAGAAAGAAAGAATAGAACATTGAAAAACATGATTAATTCAATGTTAATTACTTCTGGAGCACCACATAATCTGTGGGGAGAAGCATGTCTTGCAGCAAATACAATACTTAATAGAATTCCTCATAAAAAGAGTGATAAATCACCATATCATCTATGGAAAGGGAGGTTACCCTCTTATAAAAGGATGAAAGTGTGGGGTTGCCTTGCTAAGGTTCAAGTACCTCTTCCTAAGAGGACTAAACTTGGACCAAAAACCATAGATTGCATCTATCTTGGCCCTGCCATGAATAGTGCAGCATACAGGTTTCTTGTGTATAAATCACATGTTGATGAGATCCATAACCAAACCATCATGGAATCAGCAGAGGCTGAATTCTTTGAAAATACTTTTCCTTTTAAGGATAAAGGAAAAGAGGTTACCTACTCTAGGAAAAGACCTCTAGATGATGGACTGAATGATACGATTCCAGACAAAAGTTTACAATCAAATGAAGAGAATTCTTCAAAGGTTCAAGAAGACAACTTAGAACCTAGAAGAAGCAAACGGGGCAAAATAGCCAAAGATTTTGGACCTGATTACATGACCTATGTAGTGAATAAGGAACCACAAACATATAAGGAAGCTATGGACTCCTCTGAAGCTCCTTACTGGAAAGAGGCAATCAAAAGTGAGATTGACTCCATTGTGCAAAATAACACTTGGAAATTGGTGGATTTGCCACATGGGCAAAAACCAATTGGGCACAAATGGATATTCAAGAAGAAGTTTAGACCTGATGGTACCATAGAGAAGTACAAAGCTCGTTTAGTAGCTAAAGGGTATCGTCAAAAAGAGGGTCAAGACTTCTTTGACACCTATTCACCTGTTACAAGAATTACATCAATTCGCACATTAGTAGCAATTGCATCCATTCATAATTTGGAAATACACCAAATGGATGTGAAAACTGCCTTCTTGTATGGTGAACTAGATGAAGAGATATATATGAATCAACCTGAAGGGTTTGTGGTTAAAGGTCAAGAAAACAAAGTCTGTAAGTTAGTTAGATCACTTTATGGACTAAAACAGGCTCCAAAGCAATGGCACGAGAAGTTTGACAACACATTACTCTCTAATGGATTTAGAATAAATGAATGTGATAAATGTGTTTATGTCAAACAATACAAGAATGCTTATGTCATCATATGCTTGTATGTGGATGATATGCTTATAATGGGTACTAATCTGGATGTGATCAATCAAACCAAGAAAATGCTACACTCCTCCTTTTCCATGAAAGACTTGGGAGTAGTAGATGTGATCCTTGGTGTAAGAGTTCAAAGAAGACCAGATGGATATACTCTTACTCAGTCCCATTATATTGAAAGTGTACTCAAGAAGTTTGGACACTATGATGACAAGCCGGTTGTCACCCCATTTGATGCTTCTAGTCATCTAAAGAAGAATAAAGGTGATACTGTAGCTCAGTTAGAATATACTCAAGTTCTCGGCAGCTTGATGTATATTATGAATTGTACTAGACCGGACTTGGCTTATAGTGTAAGTAGATTGAGTCGTTACTCCCACAATCCTGGGAAAGATCATTGGTATGCATTAGTAAGAGTGCTTAGATATTTAAAGCATACAATGAACTATGGACTGCATTACACGAAATATCCTCCTGTTCTTGAAGGGTATTGTGATGCAAATTGGATTTCCAATACTTCTGAGGCAAAATCCACAAGTGGATATGTGTTCACTCTTGGTGGAGCTGCTATCTCTTGGAAATCATCTAAGCAAACTGTGAATACTCGTTCTACAATGGAAGCAGAGTTTGTTGCTTTAGATAAAGCTGCTGAAGAAGCTGAATGGCTTAAAAGCTTCCTAGAAGGTATTCCTCTGTGGCCTCAACCTGTTACTGCCATTGGCATACATTGTGATAGTATGGCTGCTCTTACTAGAGCACAAAGTCAAATATACAATGGCAAGTCGAGACACATTAGGCGCAGACATATTACAATACGAGACTTGCTGAAGAATGGAATCATTTCCATTAGTTACATAAAGTCAAAGGAAAATATAGCTGATCCCTTGACAAAAGGCCTGAGTAGAGAGCAAGTTCTCTTCACATCGAGGGGAATGGGCTTAAAGCCAACACAATGAGTCACCACCTTGCGGAAACCTAACCTAGCAACATTGGAGATCCCATGGTCTAGGTTCAATAGGACAACTAGTTGGGGAAGACTCAAAGAAGCACTAACACAAAGGTATGCTCACTCCCATGATATTTGTTTTGTGTTTTTCCGTTGATGTTATAGGGATGAATGCTTTATTCTTAATAATGCTGATAGCTTCTACAGTGGAATAAGTACGGATTATTCCAGATTAGCATTACCTATGTGAGATGGATGTGAGGTCGCATCTTTGGGAGCTGATATGGCTAAAGCTCTCTAAAAGTCTCATGAAGAAAGGATCGTTCATGACCGAAATGAACACAACGGTAAGAAATGATCTATGCTTAGATATGATATGTGTGATACTTCTTGTTTTTTATTCTACTATAAAAAGTGGTTAGTTCAAGACTCTAGTTCACTACCCACAAAGTAGATCCAAGTAGTACTCACTATGAAAGGTTCAAGTTTTACAACACCTATTCAGATGCATGTCATATCTTACTTCCCTTATTTGAATATCAAAGTTCACTTATTTTCTATTCAAATGTGGGGTATTATTGGAGTTTGAATAGAAAATGTGGGGTATTGTTGGAACTTTGACTACAAAATTACAATGTGGGACTTATCCCACATTGGTGGAAGAGAAAACCTTCTCCCACCTTATATGTCTAGTCCTACTCATTTAACTAAATGGGTCAAGTAAGGGGTTAAGCATATTGGGCTTGGGTTGTGGTGTTGGATTAGCCTAATTGGATTGAAAATGGGCTAATATCAAGAGAATATTTAATGGTCAAAAGATGGGCCTTGGGCCTTGGGGCTCTTGGGGTCTTCCTGATTAATTAGATAATTTTTAATTACGAAATTAATTTTTATTTTTTTATTATTAAATTCGTAATTACTGAATGACAGGTTTTTAACAGTTATTTTCGGTTTTGACAGTTTCCAACTGTCATAACTAATACCTATAAATACCTGTTTCATTCATCTGAAAGGGGTTGAAAAACATCATCATTCACACCACAGAATTCTCTTTAAAAATTCGTTCTTCCAAAGATGAAGGGAACATAGGAATTTCGTCAGAATCAAGAGAAGTTCTTGATTGATTGTTGTATCCTCTAGACAGATCCCCACCAGGGAAATTTCTGTCTTAGGACACTGCAATTTGCAGGCCTCAATCTACATAATTTCGTTTTTGTGTTTCTGTTGTAAGCATAAACCATCAAGTATGTTTTCTGCAAACTGATTCTTGTATATTTCATACATATATTTCAATTTCGTTTGTTTTATTTCTGTTAATTTTGTTGATTGTATACTTCTGTATTAACAATCTAAGACAGAAATTAAAAAGTGGAAGAATGGATCAACAATCCATCATCAAAACACATGTGGAAAAGCCTGAGAAATTCAAAGGCTCAGATTTTCGAAGATGGCAACAGAAGATGTTGTTTTATCTAACAACTCTTCATGTTTCCAATGTTCTCACTGATGATTCTCCCTCTCCTCCTATTGGTACAACCACTGCAGAAGGAACAACACCACCCAGTGAAGCCCAAATGGCAGAACATCAAAGGGCTGTGGAAACTTGGAACACAAATGAATATAATTGCAGAAATTATATTCTAAATGCCCTGGATGATTCTCTCTATGATATCTACTCTACCATGACTACTGCAAGAGAGATATGGGAATCACTGGAAAAGAAATACAAAACAGAAGTGGCATGTTCCAAGAAATTCGTGATTGGAAAGTTCATGAATTTCAAGATGGTGGATACCAAATCTGTCCTCAAACAAGTGGAGGAAATTCAAGTCATTGCACATGATCTTGAAGTTGAAGGTATGGGTATAAACTCTAATTTTCTTGTTGGTTCAATCATTGAAAAACTTCCTCCTTCTTGGAAGAATTTCAAATTATATCTTAAGCACTTAACTGATGACATGAGTTTTGAGCAACTTGTGTTGAGAATTCGTGTGGAAGAAGATAACAGATTGAATGAGAAGGCAGATGCAAATTCCTTGGAACCAAGTGCAAACTTTGTTGGAGAAGCAAGTACTTCAAGGACAAAGCACAACAACAAGAAAGGGAAGCAAGGCTCCAAAAACTCTTCCAAAGATGGCAAAAATCATGGCCCTAACAAGAAGAATTTCAAGAAGAATTCTGGTCCATGCTATGTTTGTGGCAAAATTGGACACAAGGCCAAAGATTGCAGATTCAGGAGGGGTCAAGGAGGAAACAATGGAGGAAATAATCGAGGGAACAATGGAGGAAACAATGGAAACAATGGTGGCAATTCTGGTGGAGGAAATTCTGGTCAAGCCAACATGGTTGAATCACCAAATCAATTTGTTGCTGTGATTCAAACCAACATGGTTAGCAATTGTGTGGATTGGTGGATTGATACTGGAGCCACAAGGCACATTTGCAACTCCCGAACCATGTTTTCTACATACCAGAAAGTCTCGGATTCTGAACCAATGTTTATGGGGAATGGCTCTACTGCAAAAGTTGAAGGAAAGGGAAAAGTGAAACTACAATTGACTTCTGAAAAAGAACTTGTTTTATGTGATGTCTTGCATGTTCCTGAAATTACTAAGAATTTGATTTCTGGTCCTATTCTTAGTAACAAAGGTTTCAAACTTGTATTTGAATCTGATAAATTTGTTCTCACCAAGGGTGGGATGTATGTTGGAAAGGGATACCTTAGTGAGGGTCTCTTCAAAGTCAGTGTATTACCTTTGTACTATGGTGTTGAAACACCAAACAATGATGTAACCAATATTAATGCTAATGCAATAATGGGCACTACTAGCCCCTCTTCTATGTATATGCATGATCCTTCAATTTTGTGGCATTCTCGTTTGGGACATGTTAATTTTCGTTCTATTCAAAGAATGGCAAAACTTAGCATGTTACCAAAATGTTCGTTAGATAAAAATATAAAATGTGAGGTTTGTGTAGAATCAAAATTTACACAACATCCTCATAAATCGGTTGAAAAATCTAATGAAATACTTGGCTTAATCCACTCTGATTTATGTGATTTTAGAGCAACACCTACAAGAGGAGGAAAGAATTATTATATATCCTTTATTGATGATTGCAGTAAGTATTGTTATATTTATTTGTTAAATACCAAAGATGAAGCCTTGAATTATTTTAAGAATTACAAGGCTGAAGTTGAAAATCAACTTGACAAAAAGATCAAAATTCTAAGGTCTGATCGAGGAGGAGAATATGAATCCAAAGACTTTGCTGAATTTTGTTCTTTAAACGGTATTATACATCAAACAACTGCTCCATATACTCCTCAACAAAATGGAGTGGCAGAAAGAAAGAATAGAACATTGAAAAACATGATTAATTCAATGTTAATTACTTCTGGAGCACCACATAATCTGTGGGGAGAAGCATGTCTTGCAGCAAATACAATACTTAATAGAATTCCTCATAAAAAGAGTGATAAATCACCATATCATCTATGGAAAGGGAGGTTACCCTCTTATAAAAGGATGAAAGTGTGGGGTTGCCTTGCTAAGGTTCAAGTACCTCTTCCTAAGAGGACTAAACTTGGACCAAAAACCATAGATTGCATCTATCTTGGCCCTGCCATGAATAGTGCAGCATACAGGTTTCTTGTGTATAAATCACATGTTGATGAGATCCATAACCAAACCATCATGGAATCAGCAGAGGCTGAATTCTTTGAAAATACTTTTCCTTTTAAGGATAAAGGAAAAGAGGTTACCTACTCTAGGAAAAGACCTCTAGATGATGGACTGAATGATACGATTCCAGACAAAAGTTTACAATCAAATGAAGAGAATTCTTCAAAGGTTCAAGAAGACAACTTAGAACCTAGAAGAAGCAAACGGGGCAAAATAGCCAAAGATTTTGGACCTGATTACATGACCTATGTAGTGAATAAGGAACCACAAACATATAAGGAAGCTATGGACTCCTCTGAAGCTCCTTACTGGAAAGAGGCAATCAAAAGTGAGATTGACTCCATTGTGCAAAATAACACTTGGAAATTGGTGGATTTGCCACATGGGCAAAAACCAATTGGGCACAAATGGATATTCAAGAAGAAGTTTAGACCTGATGGTACCATAGAGAAGTACAAAGCTCGTTTAGTAGCTAAAGGGTATCGTCAAAAAGAGGGTCAAGACTTCTTTGACACCTATTCACCTGTTACAAGAATTACATCAATTCGCACATTAGTAGCAATTGCATCCATTCATAATTTGGAAATACACCAAATGGATGTGAAAACTGCCTTCTTGTATGGTGAACTAGATGAAGAGATATATATGAATCAACCTGAAGGGTTTGTGGTTAAAGGTCAAGAAAACAAAGTCTGTAAGTTAGTTAGATCACTTTATGGACTAAAACAGGCTCCAAAGCAATGGCACGAGAAGTTTGACAACACATTACTCTCTAATGGATTTAGAATAAATGAATGTGATAAATGTGTTTATGTCAAACAATACAAGAATGCTTATGTCATCATATGCTTGTATGTGGATGATATGCTTATAATGGGTACTAATCTGGATGTGATCAATCAAACCAAGAAAATGCTACACTCCTCCTTTTCCATGAAAGACTTGGGAGTAGTAGATGTGATCCTTGGTGTAAGAGTTCAAAGAAGACCAGATGGATATACTCTTACTCAGTCCCATTATATTGAAAGTGTACTCAAGAAGTTTGGACACTATGATGACAAGCCGGTTGTCACCCCATTTGATGCTTCTAGTCATCTAAAGAAGAATAAAGGTGATACTGTAGCTCAGTTAGAATATACTCAAGTTCTCGGCAGCTTGATGTATATTATGAATTGTACTAGACCGGACTTGGCTTATAGTGTAAGTAGATTGAGTCGTTACTCCCACAATCCTGGGAAAGATCATTGGTATGCATTAGTAAGAGTGCTTAGATATTTAAAGCATACAATGAACTATGGACTGCATTACACGAAATATCCTCCTGTTCTTGAAGGGTATTGTGATGCAAATTGGATTTCCAATACTTCTGAGGCAAAATCCACAAGTGGATATGTGTTCACTCTTGGTGGAGCTGCTATCTCTTGGAAATCATCTAAGCAAACTGTGAATACTCGTTCTACAATGGAAGCAGAGTTTGTTGCTTTAGATAAAGCTGCTGAAGAAGCTGAATGGCTTAAAAGCTTCCTAGAAGGTATTCCTCTGTGGCCTCAACCTGTTACTGCCATTGGCATACATTGTGATAGTATGGCTGCTCTTACTAGAGCACAAAGTCAAATATACAATGGCAAGTCGAGACACATTAGGCGCAGACATATTACAATACGAGACTTGCTGAAGAATGGAATCATTTCCATTAGTTACATAAAGTCAAAGGAAAATATAGCTGATCCCTTGACAAAAGGCCTGAGTAGAGAGCAAGTTCTCTTCACATCGAGGGGAATGGGCTTAAAGCCAACACAATGAGTCACCACCTTGCGGAAACCTAACCTAGCAACATTGGAGATCCCATGGTCTAGGTTCAATAGGACAACTAGTTGGGGAAGACTCAAAGAAGCACTAACACAAAGGTATGCTCACTCCCATGATATTTGTTTTGTGTTTTTCCGTTGATGTTATAGGGATGAATGCTTTATTCTTAATAATGCTGATAGCTTCTACAGTGGAATAAGTACGGATTATTCCAGATTAGCATTACCTATGTGAGATGGATGTGAGGTCGCATCTTTGGGAGCTGATATGGCTAAAGCTCTCTAAAAGTCTCATGAAGAAAGGATCGTTCATGACCGAAATGAACACAACGGTAAGAAATGATCTATGCTTAGATATGATATGTGTGATACTTCTTGTTTTTTATTCTACTATAAAAAGTGGTTAGTTCAAGACTCTAGTTCACTACCCACAAAGTAGATCCAAGTAGTACTCACTATGAAAGGTTCAAGTTTTACAACACCTATTCAGATGCATGTCATATCTTACTTCCCTTATTTAAATATCAAAGTTCACTTATTTTCTATTCAAATGTGGGGTATTATTGGAGTTTGAATAGAAAATGTGGGGTATTGTTGGAACTTTGACTACAAAATTACAATGTGGGACTTATCCCACATTGGTGGAAGAGAAAACCTTCTCCCACCTTATATGTCTAGTCCTACTCATTTAACTAAATGGGTCAAGTAAGGGGTTAAGCATATTGGGCTTGGGTTGTGGTGTTGGATTAGCCTAATTGGATTGAAAATGGGCTAATATCAAGAGAATATTTAATGGTCAAAAGATGGGCCTTGGGCCTTGGGGCTCTTGGGGTCTTCCTGATTAATTAGATAATTTTTAATTACGAAATTAATTTTTATTTTTTTATTATTAAATTCGTAATTACTGAATGACAGGTTTTTAACAGTTATTTTCGGTTTTGACAGTTTCCAACTGTCATAACTAATACCTATAAATACCTGTTTCATTCATCTGAAAGGGGTTGAAAAACATCATCATTCACACCACAGAATTCTCTTTAAAAATTCGTTCTTCCAAAGATGAAGGGAACATAGGAATTTCGTCAGAATCAAGAGAAGTTCTTGATTGATTGTTGTATCCTCTAGACAGATCCCCACCAGGGAAATTTCTGTCTTAGGACACTGCAATTTGCAGGCCTCAATCTACATAATTTCGTTTTTGTGTTTCTGTTGTAAGCATAAACCATCAAGTATGTTTTCTGCAAACTGATTCTTGTATATTTCATACATATATTTCAATTTCGTTTGTTTTATTTCTGTTAATTTTGTTGATTGTATACTTCTGTATTAACAATCTAAGACAGAAATTAAAAAGTGGAAGAATGGATCAACAATCCATCATCAAAACACATGTGGAAAAGCCTGAGAAATTCAAAGGCTCAGATTTTCGAAGATGGCAACAGAAGATGTTGTTTTATCTAACAACTCTTCATGTTTCCAATGTTCTCACTGATGATTCTCCCTCTCCTCCTATTGGTACAACCACTGCAGAAGGAACAACACCACCCAGTGAAGCCCAAATGGCAGAACATCAAAGGGCTGTGGAAACTTGGAACACAAATGAATATAATTGCAGAAATTATATTCTAAATGCCCTGGATGATTCTCTCTATGATATCTACTCTACCATGACTACTGCAAGAGAGATATGGGAATCACTGGAAAAGAAATACAAAACAGAAGTGGCATGTTCCAAGAAATTCGTGATTGGAAAGTTCATGAATTTCAAGATGGTGGATACCAAATCTGTCCTCAAACAAGTGGAGGAAATTCAAGTCATTGCACATGATCTTGAAGTTGAAGGTATGGGTATAAACTCTAATTTTCTTGTTGGTTCAATCATTGAAAAACTTCCTCCTTCTTGGAAGAATTTCAAATTATATCTTAAGCACTTAACTGATGACATGAGTTTTGAGCAACTTGTGTTGAGAATTCGTGTGGAAGAAGATAACAGATTGAATGAGAAGGCAGATGCAAATTCCTTGGAACCAAGTGCAAACTTTGTTGGAGAAGCAAGTACTTCAAGGACAAAGCACAACAACAAGAAAGGGAAGCAAGGCTCCAAAAACTCTTCCAAAGATGGCAAAAATCATGGCCCTAACAAGAAGAATTTCAAGAAGAATTCTGGTCCATGCTATGTTTGTGGCAAAATTGGACACAAGGCCAAAGATTGCAGATTTAGGAGGGGTCAAGGAGGAAACAATGGAGGAAATAATCGAGGGAACAATGGAGGAAACAATGGAAACAATGGTGGCAATTCTGGTGGAGGAAATTCTGGTCAAGCCAACATGGTTGAATCACCAAATCAATTTGTTGCTGTGATTCAAACCAACATGGTTAGCAATTGTGTGGATTGGTGGATTGATACTGGAGCCACAAGGCACATTTGCAACTCCCGAACCATGTTTTCTACATACCAGAAAGTCTCGGATTCTGAACCAATGTTTATGGGGAATGGCTCTACTGCAAAAGTTGAAGGAAAGGGAAAAGTGAAACTACAATTGACTTCTGAAAAAGAACTTGTTTTATGTGATGTCTTGCATGTTCCTGAAATTACTAAGAATTTGATTTCTGGTCCTATTCTTAGTAACAAAGGTTTCAAACTTGTATTTGAATCTGATAAATTTGTTCTCACCAAGGGTGGGATGTATGTTGGAAAGGGATACCTTAGTGAGGGTCTCTTCAAAGTCAGTGTATTACCTTTGTACTATGGTGTTGAAACACCAAACAATGATGTAACCAATATTAATGCTAATGCAATAATGGGCACTACTAGCCCCTCTTCTATGTATATGCATGATCCTTCAATTTTGTGGCATTCTCGTTTGGGACATGTTAATTTTCGTTCTATTCAAAGAATGGCAAAACTTAGCATGTTACCAAAATGTTCGTTAGATAAAAATATAAAATGTGAGGTTTGTGTAGAATCAAAATTTACACAACATCCTCATAAATCGGTTGAAAAATCTAATGAAATACTTGGCTTAATCCACTCTGATTTATGTGATTTTAGAGCAACACCTACAAGAGGAGGAAAGAATTATTATATATCCTTTATTGATGATTGCAGTAAGTATTGTTATATTTATTTGTTAAATACCAAAGATGAAGCCTTGAATTATTTTAAGAATTACAAGGCTGAAGTTGAAAATCAACTTGACAAAAAGATCAAAATTCTAAGGTCTGATCGAGGAGGAGAATATGAATCCAAAGACTTTGCTGAATTTTGTTCTTTAAACGGTATTATACATCAAACAACTGCTCCATATACTCCTCAACAAAATGGAGTGGCAAAAAGAAAGAATAGAACATTGAAAAACATGATTAATTCAATGTTAATTACTTCTGGAGCACCACATAATCTGTGGGGAGAAGCATGTCTTGCAGCAAATACAATACTTAATAGAATTCCTCATAAAAAGAGTGATAAATCACCATATCATCTATGGAAAGGGAGGTTACCCTCTTATAAAAGGATGAAAGTGTGGGGTTGCCTTGCTAAGGTTCAAGTACCTCTTCCTAAGAGGACTAAACTTGGACCAAAAACCATAGATTGCATCTATCTTGGCCCTGCCATGAATAGTGCAGCATACAGGTTTCTTGTGTATAAATCACATGTTGATGAGATCCATAACCAAACCATCATGGAATCAGCAGAGGCTGAATTCTTTGAAAATACTTTTCCTTTTAAGGATAAAGGAAAAGAGGTTACCTACTCTAGGAAAAGACCTCTAGATGATGGACTGAATGATACGATTCCAGACAAAAGTTTACAATCAAATGAAGAGAATTCTTCAAAGGTTCAAGAAGACAACTTAGAACCTAGAAGAAGCAAACGGGGCAAAATAGCCAAAGATTTTGGACCTGATTACATGACCTATGTAGTGAATAAGGAACCACAAACATATAAGGAAGCTATGGACTCCTCTGAAGCTCCTTACTGGAAAGAGGCAATCAAAAGTGAGATTGACTCCATTGTGCAAAATAACACTTGGAAATTGGTGGATTTGCCACATGGGCAAAAACCAATTGGGCACAAATGGATATTCAAGAAGAAGTTTAGACCTGATGGTACCATAGAGAAGTACAAAGCTCGTTTAGTAGCTAAAGGGTATCGTCAAAAAGAGGGTCAAGACTTCTTTGACACCTATTCACCTGTTACAAGAATTACATCAATTCGCACATTAGTAGCAATTGCATCCATTCATAATTTGGAAATACACCAAATGGATGTGAAAACTGCCTTCTTGTATGGTGAACTAGATGAAGAGATATATATGAATCAACCTGAAGGGTTTGTGGTTAAAGGTCAAGAAAACAAAGTCTGTAAGTTAGTTAGATCACTTTATGGACTAAAACAGGCTCCAAAGCAATGGCACGAGAAGTTTGACAACACATTACTCTCTAATGGATTTAGAATAAATGAATGTGATAAATGTGTTTATGTCAAACAATACAAGAATGCTTATGTCATCATATGCTTGTATGTGGATGATATGCTTATAATGGGTACTAATCTGGATGTGATCAATCAAACCAAGAAAATGCTACACTCCTCCTTTTCCATGAAAGACTTGGGAGTAGTAGATGTGATCCTTGGTGTAAGAGTTCAAAGAAGACCAGATGGATATACTCTTACTCAGTCCCATTATATTGAAAGTGTACTCAAGAAGTTTGGACACTATGATGACAAGCCGGTTGTCACCCCATTTGATGCTTCTAGTCATCTAAAGAAGAATAAAGGTGATACTGTAGCTCAGTTAGAATATACTCAAGTTCTCGGCAGCTTGATGTATATTATGAATTGTACTAGACCGGACTTGGCTTATAGTGTAAGTAGATTGAGTCGTTACTCCCACAATCCTGGGAAAGATCATTGGTATGCATTAGTAAGAGTGCTTAGATATTTAAAGCATACAATGAACTATGGACTGCATTACACGAAATATCCTCCTGTTCTTGAAGGGTATTGTGATGCAAATTGGATTTCCAATACTTCTGAGGCAAAATCCACAAGTGGATATGTGTTCACTCTTGGTGGAGCTGCTATCTCTTGGAAATCATCTAAGCAAACTGTGAATACTCGTTCTACAATGGAAGCAGAGTTTGTTGCTTTAGATAAAGCTGCTGAAGAAGCTGAATGGCTTAAAAGCTTCCTAGAAGGTATTCCTCTGTGGCCTCAACCTGTTACTGCCATTGGCATACATTGTGATAGTATGGCTGCTCTTACTAGAGCACAAAGTCAAATATACAATGGCAAGTCGAGACACATTAGGCGCAGACATATTACAATACGAGACTTGCTGAAGAATGGAATCATTTCCATTAGTTACATAAAGTCAAAGGAAAATATAGCTGATCCCTTGACAAAAGGCCTGAGTAGAGAGCAAGTTCTCTTCACATCGAGGGGAATGGGCTTAAAGCCAACACAATGAGTCACCACCTTGCGGAAACCTAACCTAGCAACATTGGAGATCCCATGGTCTAGGTTCAATAGGACAACTAGTTGGGGAAGACTCAAAGAAGCACTAACACAAAGGTATGCTCACTCCCATGATATTTGTTTTGTGTTTTTCCGTTGATGTTATAGGGATGAATGCTTTATTCTTAATAATGCTGATAGCTTCTACAGTGGAATAAGTACGGATTATTCCAGATTAGCATTACCTATGTGAGATGGATGTGAGGTCGCATCTTTGGGAGCTGATATGGCTAAAGCTCTCTAAAAGTCTCATGAAGAAAGGATCGTTCATGACCGAAATGAACACAACGGTAAGAAATGATCTATGCTTAGATATGATATGTGTGATACTTCTTGTTTTTTATTCTACTATAAAAAGTGGTTAGTTCAAGACTCTAGTTCACTACCCACAAAGTAGATCCAAGTAGTACTCACTATGAAAGGTTCAAGTTTTACAACACCTATTCAGATGCATGTCATATCTTACTTCCCTTATTTGAATATCAAAGTTCACTTATTTTCTATTCAAATGTGGGGTATTATTGGAGTTTGAATAGAAAATGTGGGGTATTGTTGGAACTTTGACTACAAAATTACAATGTGGGACTTATCCCACATTGGTGGAAGAGAAAACCTTCTCCCACCTTATATGTCTAGTCCTACTCATTTAACTAAATGGGTCAAGTAAGGGGTTAAGCATATTGGGCTTGGGTTGTGGTGTTGGATTAGCCTAATTGGATTGAAAATGGGCTAATATCAAGAGAATATTTAATGGTCAAAAGATGGGCCTTGGGCCTTGGGGCTCTTGGGGTCTTCCTGATTAATTAGATAATTTTTAATTACGAAATTAATTTTTATTTTTTTATTATTAAATTCGTAATTACTGAATGACAGGTTTTTAACAGTTATTTTCGGTTTTGACAGTTTCCAACTGTCATAACTAATACCTATAAATACCTGTTTCATTCATCTGAAAGGGGTTGAAAAACATCATCATTCACACCACAGAATTCTCTTTAAAAATTCGTTCTTCCAAAGATGAAGGGAACATAGGAATTTCGTCAGAATCAAGAGAAGTTCTTGATTGATTGTTGTATCCTCTAGACAGATCCCCACCAGGGAAATTTCTGTCTTAGGACACTGCAATTTGCAGGCCTCAATCTACATAATTTCGTTTTTGTGTTTCTGTTGTAAGCATAAACCATCAAGTATGTTTTCTGCAAACTGATTCTTGTATATTTCATACATATATTTCAATTTCGTTTGTTTTATTTCTGTTAATTTTGTTGATTGTATACTTCTGTATTAACAATCTAAGACAGAAATTAAAAAGTGGAAGAATGGATCAACAATCCATCATCAAAACACATGTGGAAAAGCCTGAGAAATTCAAAGGCTCAGATTTTCGAAGATGGCAACAGAAGATGTTGTTTTATCTAACAACTCTTCATGTTTCCAATGTTCTCACTGATGATTCTCCCTCTCCTCCTATTGGTACAACCACTGCAGAAGGAACAACACCACCCAGTGAAGCCCAAATGGCAGAACATCAAAGGGCTGTGGAAACTTGGAACACAAATGAATATAATTGCAGAAATTATATTCTAAATGCCCTGGATGATTCTCTCTATGATATCTACTCTACCATGACTACTGCAAGAGAGATATGGGAATCACTGGAAAAGAAATACAAAACAGAAGTGGCATGTTCCAAGAAATTCGTGATTGGAAAGTTCATGAATTTCAAGATGGTGGATACCAAATCTGTCCTCAAACAAGTGGAGGAAATTCAAGTCATTGCACATGATCTTGAAGTTGAAGGTATGGGTATAAACTCTAATTTTCTTGTTGGTTCAATCATTGAAAAACTTCCTCCTTCTTGGAAGAATTTCAAATTATATCTTAAGCACTTAACTGATGACATGAGTTTTGAGCAACTTGTGTTGAGAATTCGTGTGGAAGAAGATAACAGATTGAATGAGAAGGCAGATGCAAATTCCTTGGAACCAAGTGCAAACTTTGTTGGAGAAGCAAGTACTTCAAGGACAAAGCACAACAACAAGAAAGGGAAGCAAGGCTCCAAAAACTCTTCCAAAGATGGCAAAAATCATGGCCCTAACAAGAAGAATTTCAAGAAGAATTCTGGTCCATGCTATGTTTGTGGCAAAATTGGACACAAGGCCAAAGATTGCAGATTCAGGAGG
Organism: Lactuca sativa; assembly: GCF_002870075.4. Lineage (NCBI taxonomy): Eukaryota > Viridiplantae > Streptophyta > Magnoliopsida > Asterales > Asteraceae > Lactuca > Lactuca sativa. Next base: position 29,572 of record NW_026440215.1, on the reverse strand, counting down.
GGTCAAGGAGGAAACAATGGAGGAAATAATCGAGGGAACAATGGAGGAAACAATGGAAACAATGGTGGCAATTCTGGTGGAGGAAATTCTGGTCAAGCCAACATGGTTGAATCACCAAATCAATTTGTTGCTGTGATTCAAACCAACATGGTTAGCAATTGTGTGGATTGGTGGATTGATACTGGAGCCACAAGGCACATTTGCAACTCCCGAACCATGTTTTCTACATACCAGAAAGTCTCGGATTCTGAACCAATGTTTATGGGGAATGGCTCTACTGCAAAAGTTGAAGGAAAGGGAAAAGTGAAACTACAATTGACTTCTGAAAAAGAACTTGTTTTATGTGATGTCTTGCATGTTCCTGAAATTACTAAGAATTTGATTTCTGGTCCTATTCTTAGTAACAAAGGTTTCAAACTTGTATTTGAATCTGATAAATTTGTTCTCACCAAGGGTGGGATGTATGTTGGAAAGGGATACCTTAGTGAGGGTCTCTTCAAAGTCAGTGTATTACCTTTGTACTATGGTGTTGAAACACCAAACAATGATGTAACCAATATTAATGCTAATGCAATAATGGGCACTACTAGCCCCTCTTCTATGTATATGCATGATCCTTCAATTTTGTGGCATTCTCGTTTGGGACATGTTAATTTTCGTTCTATTCAAAGAATGGCAAAACTTAGCATGTTACCAAAATGTTCGTTAGATAAAAATATAAAATGTGAGGTTTGTGTAGAATCAAAATTTACACAACATCCTCATAAATCGGTTGAAAAATCTAATGAAATACTTGGCTTAATCCACTCTGATTTATGTGATTTTAGAGCAACACCTACAAGAGGAGGAAAGAATTATTATATATCCTTTATTGATGATTGCAGTAAGTATTGTTATATTTATTTGTTAAATACCAAAGATGAAGCCTTGAATTATTTTAAGAATTACAAGGCTGAAGTTGAAAATCAACTTGACAAAAAGATCAAAATTCTAAGGTCTGATCGAGGAGGAGAATATGAATCCAAAGACTTTGCTGAATTTTGTTCTTTAAACGGTATTATACATCAAACAACTGCTCCATATACTCCTCAACAAAATGGAGTGGCAGAAAGAAAGAATAGAACATTGAAAAACATGATTAATTCAATGTTAATTACTTCTGGAGCACCACATAATCTGTGGGGAGAAGCATGTCTTGCAGCAAATACAATACTTAATAGAATTCCTCATAAAAAGAGTGATAAATCACCATATCATCTATGGAAAGGGAGGTTACCCTCTTATAAAAGGATGAAAGTGTGGGGTTGCCTTGCTAAGGTTCAAGTACCTCTTCCTAAGAGGACTAAACTTGGACCAAAAACCATAGATTGCATCTATCTTGGCCCTGCCATGAATAGTGCAGCATACAGGTTTCTTGTGTATAAATCACATGTTGATGAGATCCATAACCAAACCATCATGGAATCAGCAGAGGCTGAATTCTTTGAAAATACTTTTCCTTTTAAGGATAAAGGAAAAGAGGTTACCTACTCTAGGAAAAGACCTCTAGATGATGGACTGAATGATACGATTCCAGACAAAAGTTTACAATCAAATGAAGAGAATTCTTCAAAGGTTCAAGAAGACAACTTAGAACCTAGAAGAAGCAAACGGGGCAAAATAGCCAAAGATTTTGGACCTGATTACATGACCTATGTAGTGAATAAGGAACCACAAACATATAAGGAAGCTATGGACTCCTCTGAAGCTCCTTACTGGAAAGAGGCAATCAAAAGTGAGATTGACTCCATTGTGCAAAATAACACTTGGAAATTGGTGGATTTGCCACATGGGCAAAAACCAATTGGGCACAAATGGATATTCAAGAAGAAGTTTAGACCTGATGGTACCATAGAGAAGTACAAAGCTCGTTTAGTAGCTAAAGGGTATCGTCAAAAAGAGGGTCAAGACTTCTTTGACACCTATTCACCTGTTACAAGAATTACATCAATTCGCACATTAGTAGCAATTGCATCCATTCATAATTTGGAAATACACCAAATGGATGTGAAAACTGCCTTCTTGTATGGTGAACTAGATGAAGAGATATATATGAATCAACCTGAAGGGTTTGTGGTTAAAGGTCAAGAAAACAAAGTCTGTAAGTTAGTTAGATCACTTTATGGACTAAAACAGGCTCCAAAGCAATGGCACGAGAAGTTTGACAACACATTACTCTCTAATGGATTTAGAATAAATGAATGTGATAAATGTGTTTATGTCAAACAATACAAGAATGCTTATGTCATCATATGCTTGTATGTGGATGATATGCTTATAATGGGTACTAATCTGGATGTGATCAATCAAACCAAGAAAATGCTACACTCCTCCTTTTCCATGAAAGACTTGGGAGTAGTAGATGTGATCCTTGGTGTAAGAGTTCAAAGAAGACCAGATGGATATACTCTTACTCAGTCCCATTATATTGAAAGTGTACTCAAGAAGTTTGGACACTATGATGACAAGCCGGTTGTCACCCCATTTGATGCTTCTAGTCATCTAAAGAAGAATAAAGGTGATACTGTAGCTCAGTTAGAATATACTCAAGTTCTCGGCAGCTTGATGTATATTATGAATTGTACTAGACCGGACTTGGCTTATAGTGTAAGTAGATTGAGTCGTTACTCCCACAATCCTGGGAAAGATCATTGGTATGCATTAGTAAGAGTGCTTAGATATTTAAAGCATACAATGAACTATGGACTGCATTACACGAAATATCCTCCTGTTCTTGAAGGGTATTGTGATGCAAATTGGATTTCCAATACTTCTGAGGCAAAATCCACAAGTGGATATGTGTTCACTCTTGGTGGAGCTGCTATCTCTTGGAAATCATCTAAGCAAACTGTGAATACTCGTTCTACAATGGAAGCAGAGTTTGTTGCTTTAGATAAAGCTGCTGAAGAAGCTGAATGGCTTAAAAGCTTCCTAGAAGGTATTCCTCTGTGGCCTCAACCTGTTACTGCCATTGGCATACATTGTGATAGTATGGCTGCTCTTACTAGAGCACAAAGTCAAATATACAATGGCAAGTCGAGACACATTAGGCGCAGACATATTACAATACGAGACTTGCTGAAGAATGGAATCATTTCCATTAGTTACATAAAGTCAAAGGAAAATATAGCTGATCCCTTGACAAAAGGCCTGAGTAGAGAGCAAGTTCTCTTCACATCGAGGGGAATGGGCTTAAAGCCAACACAATGAGTCACCACCTTGCGGAAACCTAACCTAGCAACATTGGAGATCCCATGGTCTAGGTTCAATAGGACAACTAGTTGGGGAAGACTCAAAGAAGCACTAACACAAAGGTATGCTCACTCCCATGATATTTGTTTTGTGTTTTTCCGTTGATGTTATAGGGATGAATGCTTTATTCTTAATAATGCTGATAGCTTCTACAGTGGAATAAGTACGGATTATTCCAGATTAGCATTACCTATGTGAGATGGATGTGAGGTCGCATCTTTGGGAGCTGATATGGCTAAAGCTCTCTAAAAGTCTCATGAAGAAAGGATCGTTCATGACCGAAATGAACACAACGGTAAGAAATGATCTATGCTTAGATATGATATGTGTGATACTTCTTGTTTTTTATTCTACTATAAAAAGTGGTTAGTTCAAGACTCTAGTTCACTACCCACAAAGTAGATCCAAGTAGTACTCACTATGAAAGGTTCAAGTTTTACAACACCTATTCAGATGCATGTCATATCTTACTTCCCTTATTTGAATATCAAAGTTCACTTATTTTCTATTCAAATGTGGGGTATTATTGGAGTTTGAATAGAAAATGTGGGGTATTGTTGGAACTTTGACTACAAAATTACAATGTGGGACTTATCCCACATTGGTGGAAGAGAAAACCTTCTCCCACCTTATATGTCTAGTCCTACTCATTTAACTAAATGGGTCAAGTAAGGGGTTAAGCATATTGGGCTTGGGTTGTGGTGTTGGATTAGCCTAATTGGATTGAAAATGGGCTAATATCAAGAGAATATTTAATGGTCAAAAGATGGGCCTTGGGCCTTGGGGCTCTTGGGGTCTTCCTGATTAATTAGATAATTTTTAATTACGAAATTAATTTTTATTTTTTTATTATTAAATTCGTAATTACTGAATGACAGGTTTTTAACAGTTATTTTCGGTTTTGACAGTTTCCAACTGTCATAACTAATACCTATAAATACCTGTTTCATTCATCTGAAAGGGGTTGAAAAACATCATCATTCACACCACAGAATTCTCTTTAAAAATTCGTTCTTCCAAAGATGAAGGGAACATAGGAATTTCGTCAGAATCAAGAGAAGTTCTTGATTGATTGTTGTATCCTCTAGACAGATCCCCACCAGGGAAATTTCTGTCTTAGGACACTGCAATTTGCAGGCCTCAATCTACATAATTTCGTTTTTGTGTTTCTGTTGTAAGCATAAACCATCAAGTATGTTTTCTGCAAACTGATTCTTGTATATTTCATACATATATTTCAATTTCGTTTGTTTTATTTCTGTTAATTTTGTTGATTGTATACTTCTGTATTAACAATCTAAGACAGAAATTAAAAAGTGGAAGAATGGATCAACAATCCATCATCAAAACACATGTGGAAAAGCCTGAGAAATTCAAAGGCTCAGATTTTCGAAGATGGCAACAGAAGATGTTGTTTTATCTAACAACTCTTCATGTTTCCAATGTTCTCACTGATGATTCTCCCTCTCCTCCTATTGGTACAACCACTGCAGAAGGAACAACACCACCCAGTGAAGCCCAAATGGCAGAACATCAAAGGGCTGTGGAAACTTGGAACACAAATGAATATAATTGCAGAAATTATATTCTAAATGCCCTGGATGATTCTCTCTATGATATCTACTCTACCATGACTACTGCAAGAGAGATATGGGAATCACTGGAAAAGAAATACAAAACAGAAGTGGCATGTTCCAAGAAATTCGTGATTGGAAAGTTCATGAATTTCAAGATGGTGGATACCAAATCTGTCCTCAAACAAGTGGAGGAAATTCAAGTCATTGCACATGATCTTGAAGTTGAAGGTATGGGTATAAACTCTAATTTTCTTGTTGGTTCAATCATTGAAAAACTTCCTCCTTCTTGGAAGAATTTCAAATTATATCTTAAGCACTTAACTGATGACATGAGTTTTGAGCAACTTGTGTTGAGAATTCGTGTGGAAGAAGATAACAGATTGAATGAGAAGGCAGATGCAAATTCCTTGGAACCAAGTGCAAACTTTGTTGGAGAAGCAAGTACTTCAAGGACAAAGCACAACAACAAGAAAGGGAAGCAAGGCTCCAAAAACTCTTCCAAAGATGGCAAAAATCATGGCCCTAACAAGAAGAATTTCAAGAAGAATTCTGGTCCATGCTATGTTTGTGGCAAAATTGGACACAAGGCCAAAGATTGCAGATTCAGGAGGGGTCAAGGAGGAAACAATGGAGGAAATAATCGAGGGAACAATGGAGGAAACAATGGAAACAATGGTGGCAATTCTGGTGGAGGAAATTCTGGTCAAGCCAACATGGTTGAATCACCAAATCAATTTGTTGCTGTGATTCAAACCAACATGGTTAGCAATTGTGTGGATTGGTGGATTGATACTGGAGCCACAAGGCACATTTGCAACTCCCGAACCATGTTTTCTACATACCAGAAAGTCTCGGATTCTGAACCAATGTTTATGGGGAATGGCTCTACTGCAAAAGTTGAAGGAAAGGGAAAAGTGAAACTACAATTGACTTCTGAAAAAGAACTTGTTTTATGTGATGTCTTGCATGTTCCTGAAATTACTAAGAATTTGATTTCTGGTCCTATTCTTAGTAACAAAGGTTTCAAACTTGTATTTGAATCTGATAAATTTGTTCTCACCAAGGGTGGGATGTATGTTGGAAAGGGATACCTTAGTGAGGGTCTCTTCAAAGTCAGTGTATTACCTTTGTACTATGGTGTTGAAACACCAAACAATGATGTAACCAATATTAATGCTAATGCAATAATGGGCACTACTAGCCCCTCTTCTATGTATATGCATGATCCTTCAATTTTGTGGCATTCTCGTTTGGGACATGTTAATTTTCGTTCTATTCAAAGAATGGCAAAACTTAGCATGTTACCAAAATGTTCGTTAGATAAAAATATAAAATGTGAGGTTTGTGTAGAATCAAAATTTACACAACATCCTCATAAATCGGTTGAAAAATCTAATGAAATACTTGGCTTAATCCACTCTGATTTATGTGATTTTAGAGCAACACCTACAAGAGGAGGAAAGAATTATTATATATCCTTTATTGATGATTGCAGTAAGTATTGTTATATTTATTTGTTAAATACCAAAGATGAAGCCTTGAATTATTTTAAGAATTACAAGGCTGAAGTTGAAAATCAACTTGACAAAAAGATCAAAATTCTAAGGTCTGATCGAGGAGGAGAATATGAATCCAAAGACTTTGCTGAATTTTGTTCTTTAAACGGTATTATACATCAAACAACTGCTCCATATACTCCTCAACAAAATGGAGTGGCAGAAAGAAAGAATAGAACATTGAAAAACATGATTAATTCAATGTTAATTACTTCTGGAGCACCACATAATCTGTGGGGAGAAGCATGTCTTGCAGCAAATACAATACTTAATAGAATTCCTCATAAAAAGAGTGATAAATCACCATATCATCTATGGAAAGGGAGGTTACCCTCTTATAAAAGGATGAAAGTGTGGGGTTGCCTTGCTAAGGTTCAAGTACCTCTTCCTAAGAGGACTAAACTTGGACCAAAAACCATAGATTGCATCTATCTTGGCCCTGCCATGAATAGTGCAGCATACAGGTTTCTTGTGTATAAATCACATGTTGATGAGATCCATAACCAAACCATCATGGAATCAGCAGAGGCTGAATTCTTTGAAAATACTTTTCCTTTTAAGGATAAAGGAAAAGAGGTTACCTACTCTAGGAAAAGACCTCTAGATGATGGACTGAATGATACGATTCCAGACAAAAGTTTACAATCAAATGAAGAGAATTCTTCAAAGGTTCAAGAAGACAACTTAGAACCTAGAAGAAGCAAACGGGGCAAAATAGCCAAAGATTTTGGACCTGATTACATGACCTATGTAGTGAATAAGGAACCACAAACATATAAGGAAGCTATGGACTCCTCTGAAGCTCCTTACTGGAAAGAGGCAATCAAAAGTGAGATTGACTCCATTGTGCAAAATAACACTTGGAAATTGGTGGATTTGCCACATGGGCAAAAACCAATTGGGCACAAATGGATATTCAAGAAGAAGTTTAGACCTGATGGTACCATAGAGAAGTACAAAGCTCGTTTAGTAGCTAAAGGGTATCGTCAAAAAGAGGGTCAAGACTTCTTTGACACCTATTCACCTGTTACAAGAATTACATCAATTCGCACATTAGTAGCAATTGCATCCATTCATAATTTGGAAATACACCAAATGGATGTGAAAACTGCCTTCTTGTATGGTGAACTAGATGAAGAGATATATATGAATCAACCTGAAGGGTTTGTGGTTAAAGGTCAAGAAAACAAAGTCTGTAAGTTAGTTAGATCACTTTATGGACTAAAACAGGCTCCAAAGCAATGGCACGAGAAGTTTGACAACACATTACTCTCTAATGGATTTAGAATAAATGAATGTGATAAATGTGTTTATGTCAAACAATACAAGAATGCTTATGTCATCATATGCTTGTATGTGGATGATATGCTTATAATGGGTACTAATCTGGATGTGATCAATCAAACCAAGAAAATGCTACACTCCTCCTTTTCCATGAAAGACTTGGGAGTAGTAGATGTGATCCTTGGTGTAAGAGTTCAAAGAAGACCAGATGGATATACTCTTACTCAGTCCCATTATATTGAAAGTGTACTCAAGAAGTTTGGACACTATGATGACAAGCCGGTTGTCACCCCATTTGATGCTTCTAGTCATCTAAAGAAGAATAAAGGTGATACTGTAGCTCAGTTAGAATATACTCAAGTTCTCGGCAGCTTGATGTATATTATGAATTGTACTAGACCGGACTTGGCTTATAGTGTAAGTAGATTGAGTCGTTACTCCCACAATCCTGGGAAAGATCATTGGTATGAATTAGTAAGAGTGCTTAGATATTTAAAGCATACAATGAACTATGGACTGCATTACACGAAATATCCTCCTGTTCTTGAAGGGTATTGTGATGCAAATTGGATTTCCAATACTTCTGAGGCAAAATCCACAAGTGGATATGTGTTCACTCTTGGTGGAGCTGCTATCTCTTGGAAATCATCTAAGCAAACTGTGAATACTCGTTCTACAATGGAAGCAGAGTTTGTTGCTTTAGATAAAGCTGCTGAAGAAGCTGAATGGCTTAAAAGCTTCCTAGAAGGTATTCCTCTGTGGCCTCAACCTGTTACTGCCATTGGCATACATTGTGATAGTATGGCTGCTCTTACTAGAGCACAAAGTCAAATATACAATGGCAAGTCGAGACACATTAGGCGCAGACATATTACAATACGAGACTTGCTGAAGAATGGAATCATTTCCATTAGTTACATAAAGTCAAAGGAAAATATAGCTGATCCCTTGACAAAAGGCCTGAGTAGAGAGCAAGTTCTCTTCACATCGAGGGGAATGGGCTTAAAGCCAACACAATGAGTCACCACCTTGCGGAAACCTAACCTAGCAACATTGGAGATCCCATGGTCTAGGTTCAATAGGACAACTAGTTGGGGAAGACTCAAAGAAGCACTAACACAAAGGTATGCTCACTCCCATGATATTTGTTTTGTGTTTTTCCGTTGATGTTATAGGGATGAATGCTTTATTCTTAATAATGCTGATAGCTTCTACAGTGGAATAAGTACGGATTATTCCAGATTAGCATTACCTATGTGAGATGGATGTGAGGTCGCATCTTTGGGAGCTGATATGGCTAAAGCTCTCTAAAAGTCTCATGAAGAAAGGATCGTTCATGACCGAAATGAACACAACGGTAAGAAATGATCTATGCTTAGATATGATATGTGTGATACTTCTTGTTTTTTATTCTACTATAAAAAGTGGTTAGTTCAAGACTCTAGTTCACTACCCACAAAGTAGATCCAAGTAGTACTCACTATGAAAGGTTCAAGTTTTACAACACCTATTCAGATGCATGTCATATCTTACTTCCCTTATTTGAATATCAAAGTTCACTTATTTTCTATTCAAATGTGGGGTATTATTGGAGTTTGAATAGAAAATGTGGGGTATTGTTGGAACTTTGACTACAAAATTACAATGTGGGACTTATCCCACATTGGTGGAAGAGAAAACCTTCTCCCACCTTATATGTCTAGTCCTACTCATTTAACTAAATGGGTCAAGTAAGGGGTTAAGCATATTGGGCTTGGGTTGTGGTGTTGGATTAGCCTAATTGGATTGAAAATGGGCTAATATCAAGAGAATATTTAATGGTCAAAAGATGGGCCTTGGGCCTTGGGGCTCTTGGGGTCTTCCTGATTAATTAGATAATTTTTAATTACGAAATTAATTTTTATTTTTTTATTATTAAATTCGTAATTACTGAATGACAGGTTTTTAACAGTTATTTTCGGTTTTGACAGTTTCCAACTGTCATAACTAATACCTATAAATACCTGTTTCATTCATCTGAAAGGGGTTGAAAAACATCATCATTCACACCACAGAATTCTCTTTAAAAATTCGTTCTTCCAAAGATGAAGGGAACATAGGAATTTCGTCAGAATCAAGAGAAGTTCTTGATTGATTGTTGTATCCTCTAGACAGATCCCCACCAGGGAAATTTCTGTCTTAGGACACTGCAATTTGCAGGCCTCAATCTACATAATTTCGTTTTTGTGTTTCTGTTGTAAGCATAAACCATCAAGTATGTTTTCTGCAAACTGATTCTTGTATATTTCATACATATATTTCAATTTCGTTTGTTTTATTTCTGTTAATTTTGTTGATTGTATACTTCTGTATTAACAATCTAAGACAGAAATTAAAAAGTGGAAGAATGGATCAACAATCCATCATCAAAACACATGTGGAAAAGCCTGAGAAATTCAAAGGCTCAGATTTTCGAAGATGGCAACAGAAGATGTTGTTTTATCTAACAACTCTTCATGTTTCCAATGTTCTCACTGATGATTCTCCCTCTCCTCCTATTGGTACAACCACTGCAGAAGGAACAACACCACCCAGTGAAGCCCAAATGGCAGAACATCAAAGGGCTGTGGAAACTTGGAACACAAATGAATATAATTGCAGAAATTATATTCTAAATGCCCTGGATGATTCTCTCTATGATATCTACTCTACCATGACTACTGCAAGAGAGATATGGGAATCACTGGAAAAGAAATACAAAACAGAAGTGGCATGTTCCAAGAAATTCGTGATTGGAAAGTTCATGAATTTCAAGATGGTGGATACCAAATCTGTCCTCAAACAAGTGGAGGAAATTCAAGTCATTGCACATGATCTTGAAGTTGAAGGTATGGGTATAAACTCTAATTTTCTTGTTGGTTCAATCATTGAAAAACTTCCTCCTTCTTGGAAGAATTTCAAATTATATCTTAAGCACTTAACTGATGACATGAGTTTTGAGCAACTTGTGTTGAGAATTCGTGTGGAAGAAGATAACAGATTGAATGAGAAGGCAGATGCAAATTCCTTGGAACCAAGTGCAAACTTTGTTGGAGAAGCAAGTACTTCAAGGACAAAGCACAACAACAAGAAAGGGAAGCAAGGCTCCAAAAACTCTTCCAAAGATGGCAAAAATCATGGCCCTAACAAGAAGAATTTCAAGAAGAATTCTGGTCCATGCTATGTTTGTGGCAAAATTGGACACAAGGCCAAAGATTGCAGATTCAGGAGGGGTCAAGGAGGAAACAATGGAGGAAATAATCGAGGGAACAATGGAGGAAACAATGGAAACAATGGTGGCAATTCTGGTGGAGGAAATTCTGGTCAAGCCAACATGGTTGAATCACCAAATCAATTTGTTGCTGTGATTCAAACCAACATGGTTAGCAATTGTGTGGATTGGTGGATTGATACTGGAGCCACAAGGCACATTTGCAACTCCCGAACCATGTTTTCTACATACCAGAAAGTCTCGGATTCTGAACCAATGTTTATGGGGAATGGCTCTACTGCAAAAGTTGAAGGAAAGGGAAAAGTGAAACTACAATTGACTTCTGAAAAAGAACTTGTTTTATGTGATGTCTTGCATGTTCCTGAAATTACTAAGAATTTGATTTCTGGTCCTATTCTTAGTAACAAAGGTTTCAAACTTGTATTTGAATCTGATAAATTTGTTCTCACCAAGGGTGGGATGTATGTTGGAAAGGGATACCTTAGTGAGGGTCTCTTCAAAGTCAGTGTATTACCTTTGTACTATGGTGTTGAAACACCAAACAATGATGTAACCAATATTAATGCTAATGCAATAATGGGCACTACTAGCCCCTCTTCTATGTATATGCATGATCCTTCAATTTTGTGGCATTCTCGTTTGGGACATGTTAATTTTCGTTCTATTCAAAGAATGGCAAAACTTAGCATGTTACCAAAATGTTCGTTAGATAAAAATATAAAATGTGAGGTTTGTGTAGAATCAAAATTTACACAACATCCTCATAAATCGGTTGAAAAATCTAATGAAATACTTGGCTTAATCCACTCTGATTTATGTGATTTTAGAGCAACACCTACAAGAGGAGGAAAGAATTATTATATATCCTTTATTGATGATTGCAGTAAGTATTGTTATATTTATTTGTTAAATACCAAAGATGAAGCCTTGAATTATTTTAAGAATTACAAGGCTGAAGTTGAAAATCAACTTGACAAAAAGATCAAAATTCTAAGGTCTGATCGAGGAGGAGAATATGAATCCAAAGACTTTGCTGAATTTTGTTCTTTAAACGGTATTATACATCAAACAACTGCTCCATATACTCCTCAACAAAATGGAGTGGCAGAAAGAAAGAATAGAACATTGAAAAACATGATTAATTCAATGTTAATTACTTCTGGAGCACCACATAATCTGTGGGGAGAAGCATGTCTTGCAGCAAATACAATACTTAATAGAATTCCTCATAAAAAGAGTGATAAATCACCATATCATCTATGGAAAGGGAGGTTACCCTCTTATAAAAGGATGAAAGTGTGGGGTTGCCTTGCTAAGGTTCAAGTACCTCTTCCTAAGAGGACTAAACTTGGACCAAAAACCATAGATTGCATCTATCTTGGCCCTGCCATGAATAGTGCAGCATACAGGTTTCTTGTGTATAAATCACATGTTGATGAGATCCATAACCAAACCATCATGGAATCAGCAGAGGCTGAATTCTTTGAAAATACTTTTCCTTTTAAGGATAAAGGAAAAGAGGTTACCTACTCTAGGAAAAGACCTCTAGATGATGGACTGAATGATACGATTCCAGACAAAAGTTTACAATCAAATGAAGAGAATTCTTCAAAGGTTCAAGAAGACAACTTAGAACCTAGAAGAAGCAAACGGGGCAAAATAGCCAAAGATTTTGGACCTGATTACATGACCTATGTAGTGAATAAGGAACCACAAACATATAAGGAAGCTATGGACTCCTCTGAAGCTCCTTACTGGAAAGAGGCAATCAAAAGTGAGATTGACTCCATTGTGCAAAATAACACTTGGAAATTGGTGGATTTGCCACATGGGCAAAAACCAATTGGGCACAAATGGATATTCAAGAAGAAGTTTAGACCTGATGGTACCATAGAGAAGTACAAAGCTCGTTTAGTAGCTAAAGGGTATCGTCAAAAAGAGGGTCAAGACTTCTTTGACACCTATTCACCTGTTACAAGAATTACATCAATTCGCACATTAGTAGCAATTGCATCCATTCATAATTTGGAAATACACCAAATGGATGTGAAAACTGCCTTCTTGTATGGTGAACTAGATGAAGAGATATATATGAATCAACCTGAAGGGTTTGTGGTTAAAGGTCAAGAAAACAAAGTCTGTAAGTTAGTTAGATCACTTTATGGACTAAAACAGGCTCCAAAGCAATGGCACGAGAAGTTTGACAACACATTACTCTCTAATGGATTTAGAATAAATGAATGTGATAAATGTGTTTATGTCAAACAATACAAGAATGCTTATGTCATCATATGCTTGTATGTGGATGATATGCTTATAATGGGTACTAATCTGGATGTGATCAATCAAACCAAGAAAATGCTACACTCCTCCTTTTCCATGAAAGACTTGGGAGTAGTAGATGTGATCCTTGGTGTAAGAGTTCAAAGAAGACCAGATGGATATACTCTTACTCAGTCCCATTATATTGAAAGTGTACTCAAGAAGTTTGGACACTATGATGACAAGCCGGTTGTCACCCCATTTGATGCTTCTAGTCATCTAAAGAAGAATAAAGGTGATACTGTAGCTCAGTTAGAATATACTCAAGTTCTCGGCAGCTTGATGTATATTATGAATTGTACTAGACCGGACTTGGCTTATAGTGTAAGTAGATTGAGTCGTTACTCCCACAATCCTGGGAAAGATCATTGGTATGCATTAGTAAGAGTGCTTAGATATTTAAAGCATACAATGAACTATGGACTGCATTACACGAAATATCCTCCTGTTCTTGAAGGGTATTGTGATGCAAATTGGATTTCCAATACTTCTGAGGCAAAATCCACAAGTGGATATGTGTTCACTCTTGGTGGAGCTGCTATCTCTTGGAAATCATCTAAGCAAACTGTGAATACTCGTTCTACAATGGAAGCAGAGTTTGTTGCTTTAGATAAAGCTGCTGAAGAAGCTGAATGGCTTAAAAGCTTCCTAGAAGGTATTCCTCTGTGGCCTCAACCTGTTACTGCCATTGGCATACATTGTGATAGTATGGCTGCTCTTACTAGAGCACAAAGTCAAATATACAATGGCAAGTCGAGACACATTAGGCGCAGACATATTACAATACGAGACTTGCTGAAGAATGGAATCATTTCCATTAGTTACATAAAGTCAAAGGAAAATATAGCTGATCCCTTGACAAAAGGCCTGAGTAGAGAGCAAGTTCTCTTCACATCGAGGGGAATGGGCTTAAAGCCAACACAATGAGTCACCACCTTGCGGAAACCTAACCTAGCAACATTGGAGATCCCATGGTCTAGGTTCAATAGGACAACTAGTTGGGGAAGACTCAAAGAAGCACTAACACAAAGGTATGCTCACTCCCATGATATTTGTTTTGTGTTTTTCCGTTGATGTTATAGGGATGAATGCTTTATTCTTAATAATGCTGATAGCTTCTACAGTGGAATAAGTACGGATTATTCCAGATTAGCATTACCTATGTGAGATGGATGTGAGGTCGCATCTTTGGGAGCTGATATGGCTAAAGCTCTCTAAAAGTCTCATGAAGAAAGGATCGTTCATGACCGAAATGAACACAACGGTAAGAAATGATCTATGCTTAGATATGATATGTGTGATACTTCTTGTTTTTTATTCTACTATAAAAAGTGGTTAGTTCAAGACTCTAGTTCACTACCCACAAAGTAGATCCAAGTAGTACTCACTATGAAAGGTTCAAGTTTTACAACACCTATTCAGATGCATGTCATATCTTACTTCCCTTATTTGAATATCAAAGTTCACTTATTTTCTATTCAAATGTGGGGTATTATTGGAGTTTGAATAGAAAATGTGGGGTATTGTTGGAACTTTGACTACAAAATTACAATGTGGGACTTATCCCACATTGGTGGAAGAGAAAACCTTCTCCCACCTTATATGTCTAGTCCTACTCATTTAACTAAATGGGTCAAGTAAGGGGTTAAGCATATTGGGCTTGGGTTGTGGTGTTGGATTAGCCTAATTGGATTGAAAATGGGCTAATATCAAGAGAATATTTAATGGTCAAAAGATGGGCCTTGGGCCTTGGGGCTCTTGGGGTCTTCCTGATTAATTAGATAATTTTTAATTACGAAATTAATTTTTATTTTTTTATTATTAAATTCGTAATTACTGAATGACAGGTTTTTAACAGTTATTTTCGGTTTTGACAGTTTCCAACTGTCATAACTAATACCTATAAATACCTGTTTCATTCATCTGAAAGGGGTTGAAAAACATCATCATTCACACCACAGAATTCTCTTTAAAAATTCGTTCTTCCAAAGATGAAGGGAACATAGGAATTTCGTCAGAATCAAGAGAAGTTCTTGATTGATTGTTGTATCCTCTAGACAGATCCCCACCAGGGAAATTTCTGTCTTAGGACACTGCAATTTGCAGGCCTCAATCTACATAATTTCGTTTTTGTGTTTCTGTTGTAAGCATAAACCATCAAGTATGTTTTCTGCAAACTGATTCTTGTATATTTCATACATATATTTCAATTTCGTTTGTTTTATTTCTGTTAATTTTGTTGATTGTATACTTCTGTATTAACAATCTAAGACAGAAATTAAAAAGTGGAAGAATGGATCAACAATCCATCATCAAAACACATGTGGAAAAGCCTGAGAAATTCAAAGGCTCAGATTTTCGAAGATGGCAACAGAAGATGTTGTTTTATCTAACAACTCTTCATGTTTCCAATGTTCTCACTGATGATTCTCCCTCTCCTCCTATTGGTACAACCACTGCAGAAGGAACAACACCACCCAGTGAAGCCCAAATGGCAGAACATCAAAGGGCTGTGGAAACTTGGAACACAAATGAATATAATTGCAGAAATTATATTCTAAATGCCCTGGATGATTCTCTCTATGATATCTACTCTACCATGACTACTGCAAGAGAGATATGGGAATCACTGGAAAAGAAATACAAAACAGAAGTGGCATGTTCCAAGAAATTCGTGATTGGAAAGTTCATGAATTTCAAGATGGTGGATACCAAATCTGTCCTCAAACAAGTGGAGGAAATTCAAGTCATTGCACATGATCTTGAAGTTGAAGGTATGGGTATAAACTCTAATTTTCTTGTTGGTTCAATCATTGAAAAACTTCCTCCTTCTTGGAAGAATTTCAAATTATATCTTAAGCACTTAACTGATGACATGAGTTTTGAGCAACTTGTGTTGAGAATTCGTGTGGAAGAAGATAACAGATTGAATGAGAAGGCAGATGCAAATTCCTTGGAACCAAGTGCAAACTTTGTTGGAGAAGCAAGTACTTCAAGGACAAAGCACAACAACAAGAAAGGGAAGCAAGGCTCCAAAAACTCTTCCAAAGATGGCAAAAATCATGGCCCTAACAAGAAGAATTTCAAGAAGAATTCTGGTCCATGCTATGTTTGTGGCAAAATTGGACACAAGGCCAAAGATTGCAGATTCAGGAGGGGTCAAGGAGGAAACAATGGAGGAAATAATCGAGGGAACAATGGAGGAAACAATGGAAACAATGGTGGCAATTCTGGTGGAGGAAATTCTGGTCAAGCCAACATGGTTGAATCACCAAATCAATTTGTTGCTGTGATTCAAACCAACATGGTTAGCAATTGTGTGGATTGGTGGATTGATACTGGAGCCACAAGGCACATTTGCAACTCCCGAACCATGTTTTCTACATACCAGAAAGTCTCGGATTCTGAACCAATGTTTATGGGGAATGGCTCTACTGCAAAAGTTGAAGGAAAGGGAAAAGTGAAACTACAATTGACTTCTGAAAAAGAACTTGTTTTATGTGATGTCTTGCATGTTCCTGAAATTACTAAGAATTTGATTTCTGGTCCTATTCTTAGTAACAAAGGTTTCAAACTTGTATTTGAATCTGATAAATTTGTTCTCACCAAGGGTGGGATGTATGTTGGAAAGGGATACCTTAGTGAGGGTCTCTTCAAAGTCAGTGTATTACCTTTGTACTATGGTGTTGAAACACCAAACAATGATGTAACCAATATTAATGCTAATGCAATAATGGGCACTACTAGCCCCTCTTCTATGTATATGCATGATCCTTCAATTTTGTGGCATTCTCGTTTGGGACATGTTAATTTTCGTTCTATTCAAAGAATGGCAAAACTTAGCATGTTACCAAAATGTTCGTTAGATAAAAATATAAAATGTGAGGTTTGTGTAGAATCAAAATTTACACAACATCCTCATAAATCGGTTGAAAAATCTAATGAAATACTTGGCTTAATCCACTCTGATTTATGTGATTTTAGAGCAACACCTACAAGAGGAGGAAAGAATTATTATATATCCTTTATTGATGATTGCAGTAAGTATTGTTATATTTATTTGTTAAATACCAAAGATGAAGCCTTGAATTATTTTAAGAATTACAAGGCTGAAGTTGAAAATCAACTTGACAAAAAGATCAAAATTCTAAGGTCTGATCGAGGAGGAGAATATGAATCCAAAGACTTTGCTGAATTTTGTTCTTTAAACGGTATTATACATCAAACAACTGCTCCATATACTCCTCAACAAAATGGAGTGGCAGAAAGAAAGAATAGAACATTGAAAAACATGATTAATTCAATGTTAATTACTTCTGGAGCACCACATAATCTGTGGGGAGAAGCATGTCTTGCAGCAAATACAATACTTAATAGAATTCCTCATAAAAAGAGTGATAAATCACCATATCATCTATGGAAAGGGAGGTTACCCTCTTATAAAAGGATGAAAGTGTGGGGTTGCCTTGCTAAGGTTCAAGTACCTCTTCCTAAGAGGACTAAACTTGGACCAAAAACCATAGATTGCATCTATCTTGGCCCTGCCATGAATAGTGCAGCATACAGGTTTCTTGTGTATAAATCACATGTTGATGAGATCCATAACCAAACCATCATGGAATCAGCAGAGGCTGAATTCTTTGAAAATACTTTTCCTTTTAAGGATAAAGGAAAAGAGGTTACCTACTCTAGGAAAAGACCTCTAGATGATGGACTGAATGATACGATTCCAGACAAAAGTTTACAATCAAATGAAGAGAATTCTTCAAAGGTTCAAGAAGACAACTTAGAACCTAGAAGAAGCAAACGGGGCAAAATAGCCAAAGATTTTGGACCTGATTACATGACCTATGTAGTGAATAAGGAACCACAAACATATAAGGAAGCTATGGACTCCTCTGAAGCTCCTTACTGGAAAGAGGCAATCAAAAGTGAGATTGACTCCATTGTGCAAAATAACACTTGGAAATTGGTGGATTTGCCACATGGGCAAAAACCAATTGGGCACAAATGGATATTCAAGAAGAAGTTTAGACCTGATGGTACCATAGAGAAGTACAAAGCTCGTTTAGTAGCTAAAGGGTATCGTCAAAAAGAGGGTCAAGACTTCTTTGACACCTATTCACCTGTTACAAGAATTACATCAATTCGCACATTAGTAGCAATTGCATCCATTCATAATTTGGAAATACACCAAATGGATGTGAAAACTGCCTTCTTGTATGGTGAACTAGATGAAGAGATATATATGAATCAACCTGAAGGGTTTGTGGTTAAAGGTCAAGAAAACAAAGTCTGTAAGTTAGTTAGATCACTTTATGGACTAAAACAGGCTCCAAAGCAATGGCACGAGAAGTTTGACAACACATTACTCTCTAATGGATTTAGAATAAATGAATGTGATAAATGTGTTTATGTCAAACAATACAAGAATGCTTATGTCATCATATGCTTGTATGTGGATGATATGCTTATAATGGGTACTAATCTGGATGTGATCAATCAAACCAAGAAAATGCTACACTCCTCCTTTTCCATGAAAGACTTGGGAGTAGTAGATGTGATCCTTGGTGTAAGAGTTCAAAGAAGACCAGATGGATATACTCTTACTCAGTCCCATTATATTGAAAGTGTACTCAAGAAGTTTGGACACTATGATGACAAGCCGGTTGTCACCCCATTTGATGCTTCTAGTCATCTAAAGAAGAATAAAGGTGATACTGTAGCTCAGTTAGAATATACTCAAGTTCTCGGCAGCTTGATGTATATTATGAATTGTACTAGACCGGACTTGGCTTATAGTGTAAGTAGATTGAGTCGTTACTCCCACAATCCTGGGAAAGATCATTGGTATGCATTAGTAAGAGTGCTTAGATATTTAAAGCATACAATGAACTATGGACTGCATTACACGAAATATCCTCCTGTTCTTGAAGGGTATTGTGATGCAAATTGGATTTCCAATACTTCTGAGGCAAAATCCACAAGTGGATATGTGTTCACTCTTGGTGGAGCTGCTATCTCTTGGAAATCATCTAAGCAAACTGTGAATACTCGTTCTACAATGGAAGCAGAGTTTGTTGCTTTAGATAAAGCTGCTGAAGAAGCTGAATGGCTTAAAAGCTTCCTAGAAGGTATTCCTCTGTGGCCTCAACCTGTTACTGCCATTGGCATACATTGTGATAGTATGGCTGCTCTTACTAGAGCACAAAGTCAAATATACAATGGCAAGTCGAGACACATTAGGCGCAGACATATTACAATACGAGACTTGCTGAAGAATGGAATCATTTCCATTAGTTACATAAAGTCAAAGGAAAATATAGCTGATCCCTTGACAAAAGGCCTGAGTAGAGAGCAAGTTCTCTTCACATCGAGGGGAATGGGCTTAAAGCCAACACAATGAGTCACCACCTTGCGGAAACCTAACCTAGCAACATTGGAGATCCCATGGTCTAGGTTCAATAGGACAACTAGTTGGGGAAGACTCAAAGAAGCACTAACACAAAGGTATGCTCACTCCCATGATATTTGTTTTGTGTTTTTCCGTTGATGTTATAGGGATGAATGCTTTATTCTTAATAATGCTGATAGCTTCTACAGTGGAATAAGTACGGATTATTCCAGATTAGCATTACCTATGTGAGATGGATGTGAGGTCGCATCTTTGGGAGCTGATATGGCTAAAGCTCTCTAAAAGTCTCATGAAGAAAGGATCGTTCATGACCGAAATGAACACAACGGTAAGAAATGATCTATGCTTAGATATGATATGTGTGATACTTCTTGTTTTTTATTCTACTATAAAAAGTGGTTAGTTCAAGACTCTAGTTCACTACCCACAAAGTAGATCCAAGTAGTACTCACTATGAAAGGTTCAAGTTTTACAACACCTATTCAGATGCATGTCATATCTTACTTCCCTTATTTGAATATCAAAGTTCACTTATTTTCTATTCAAATGTGGGGTATTATTGGAGTTTGAATAGAAAATGTGGGGTATTGTTGGAACTTTGACTACAAAATTACAATGTGGGACTTATCCCACATTGGTGGAAGAGAAAACCTTCTCCCACCTTATATGTCTAGTCCTACTCATTTAACTAAATGGGTCAAGTAAGGGGTTAAGCATATTGGGCTTGGGTTGTGGTGTTGGATTAGCCTAATTGGATTGAAAATGGGCTAATATCAAGAGAATATTTAATGGTCAAAAGATGGGCCTTGGGCCTTGGGGCTCTTGGGGTCTTCCTGATTAATTAGATAATTTTTAATTACGAAATTAATTTTTATTTTTTTATTATTAAATTCGTAATTACTGAATGACAGGTTTTTAACAGTTATTTTCGGTTTTGACAGTTTCCAACTGTCATAACTAATACCTATAAATACCTGTTTCATTCATCTGAAAGGGGTTGAAAAACATCATCATTCACACCACAGAATTCTCTTTAAAAATTCGTTCTTCCAAAGATGAAGGGAACATAGGAATTTCGTCAGAATCAAGAGAAGTTCTTGATTGATTGTTGTATCCTCTAGACAGATCCCCACCAGGGAAATTTCTGTCTTAGGACACTGCAATTTGCAGGCCTCAATCTACATAATTTCGTTTTTGTGTTTCTGTTGTAAGCATAAACCATCAAGTATGTTTTCTGCAAACTGATTCTTGTATATTTCATACATATATTTCAATTTCGTTTGTTTTATTTCTGTTAATTTTGTTGATTGTATACTTCTGTATTAACAATCTAAGACAGAAATTAAAAAGTGGAAGAATGGATCAACAATCCATCATCAAAACACATGTGGAAAAGCCTGAGAAATTCAAAGGCTCAGATTTTCGAAGATGGCAACAGAAGATGTTGTTTTATCTAACAACTCTTCATGTTTCCAATGTTCTCACTGATGATTCTCCCTCTCCTCCTATTGGTACAACCACTGCAGAAGGAACAACACCACCCAGTGAAGCCCAAATGGCAGAACATCAAAGGGCTGTGGAAACTTGGAACACAAATGAATATAATTGCAGAAATTATATTCTAAATGCCCTGGATGATTCTCTCTATGATATCTACTCTACCATGACTACTGCAAGAGAGATATGGGAATCACTGGAAAAGAAATACAAAACAGAAGTGGCATGTTCCAAGAAATTCGTGATTGGAAAGTTCATGAATTTCAAGATGGTGGATACCAAATCTGTCCTCAAACAAGTGGAGGAAATTCAAGTCATTGCACATGATCTTGAAGTTGAAGGTATGGGTATAAACTCTAATTTTCTTGTTGGTTCAATCATTGAAAAACTTCCTCCTTCTTGGAAGAATTTCAAATTATATCTTAAGCACTTAACTGATGACATGAGTTTTGAGCAACTTGTGTTGAGAATTCGTGTGGAAGAAGATAACAGATTGAATGAGAAGGCAGATGCAAATTCCTTGGAACCAAGTGCAAACTTTGTTGGAGAAGCAAGTACTTCAAGGACAAAGCACAACAACAAGAAAGGGAAGCAAGGCTCCAAAAACTCTTCCAAAGATGGCAAAAATCATGGCCCTAACAAGAAGAATTTCAAGAAGAATTCTGGTCCATGCTATGTTTGTGGCAAAATTGGACACAAGGCCAAAGATTGCAGATTCAGGAGGGGTCAAGGAGGAAACAATGGAGGAAATAATCGAGGGAACAATGGAGGAAACAATGGAAACAATGGTGGCAATTCTGGTGGAGGAAATTCTGGTCAAGCCAACATGGTTGAATCACCAAATCAATTTGTTGCTGTGATTCAAACCAACATGGTTAGCAATTGTGTGGATTGGTGGATTGATACTGGAGCCACAAGGCACATTTGCAACTCCCGAACCATGTTTTCTACATACCAGAAAGTCTCGGATTCTGAACCAATGTTTATGGGGAATGGCTCTACTGCAAAAGTTGAAGGAAAGGGAAAAGTGAAACTACAATTGACTTCTGAAAAAGAACTTGTTTTATGTGATGTCTTGCATGTTCCTGAAATTACTAAGAATTTGATTTCTGGTCCTATTCTTAGTAACAAAGGTTTCAAACTTGTATTTGAATCTGATAAATTTGTTCTCACCAAGGGTGGGATGTATGTTGGAAAGGGATACCTTAGTGAGGGTCTCTTCAAAGTCAGTGTATTACCTTTGTACTATGGTGTTGAAACACCAAACAATGATGTAACCAATATTAATGCTAATGCAATAATGGGCACTACTAGCCCCTCTTCTATGTATATGCATGATCCTTCAATTTTGTGGCATTCTCGTTTGGGACATGTTAATTTTCGTTCTATTCAAAGAATGGCAAAACTTAGCATGTTACCAAAATGTTCGTTAGATAAAAATATAAAATGTGAGGTTTGTGTAGAATCAAAATTTACACAACATCCTCATAAATCGGTTGAAAAATCTAATGAAATACTTGGCTTAATCCACTCTGATTTATGTGATTTTAGAGCAACACCTACAAGAGGAGGAAAGAATTATTATATATCCTTTATTGATGATTGCAGTAAGTATTGTTATATTTATTTGTTAAATACCAAAGATGAAGCCTTGAATTATTTTAAGAATTACAAGGCTGAAGTTGAAAATCAACTTGACAAAAAGATCAAAATTCTAAGGTCTGATCGAGGAGGAGAATATGAATCCAAAGACTTTGCTGAATTTTGTTCTTTAAACGGTATTATACATCAAACAACTGCTCCATATACTCCTCAACAAAATGGAGTGGCAGAAAGAAAGAATAGAACATTGAAAAACATGATTAATTCAATGTTAATTACTTCTGGAGCACCACATAATCTGTGGGGAGAAGCATGTCTTGCAGCAAATACAATACTTAATAGAATTCCTCATAAAAAGAGTGATAAATCACCATATCATCTATGGAAAGGGAGGTTACCCTCTTATAAAAGGATGAAAGTGTGGGGTTGCCTTGCTAAGGTTCAAGTACCTCTTCCTAAGAGGACTAAACTTGGACCAAAAACCATAGATTGCATCTATCTTGGCCCTGCCATGAATAGTGCAGCATACAGGTTTCTTGTGTATAAATCACATGTTGATGAGATCCATAACCAAACCATCATGGAATCAGCAGAGGCTGAATTCTTTGAAAATACTTTTCCTTTTAAGGATAAAGGAAAAGAGGTTACCTACTCTAGGAAAAGACCTCTAGATGATGGACTGAATGATACGATTCCAGACAAAAGTTTACAATCAAATGAAGAGAATTCTTCAAAGGTTCAAGAAGACAACTTAGAACCTAGAAGAAGCAAACGGGGCAAAATAGCCAAAGATTTTGGACCTGATTACATGACCTATGTAGTGAATAAGGAACCACAAACATATAAGGAAGCTATGGACTCCTCTGAAGCTCCTTACTGGAAAGAGGCAATCAAAAGTGAGATTGACTCCATTGTGCAAAATAACACTTGGAAATTGGTGGATTTGCCACATGGGCAAAAACCAATTGGGCACAAATGGATATTCAAGAAGAAGTTTAGACCTGATGGTACCATAGAGAAGTACAAAGCTCGTTTAGTAGCTAAAGGGTATCGTCAAAAAGAGGGTCAAGACTTCTTTGACACCTATTCACCTGTTACAAGAATTACATCAATTCGCACATTAGTAGCAATTGCATCCATTCATAATTTGGAAATACACCAAATGGATGTGAAAACTGCCTTCTTGTATGGTGAACTAGATGAAGAGATATATATGAATCAACCTGAAGGGTTTGTGGTTAAAGGTCAAGAAAACAAAGTCTGTAAGTTAGTTAGATCACTTTATGGACTAAAACAGGCTCCAAAGCAATGGCACGAGAAGTTTGACAACACATTACTCTCTAATGGATTTAGAATAAATGAATGTGATAAATGTGTTTATGTCAAACAATACAAGAATGCTTATGTCATCATATGCTTGTATGTGGATGATATGCTTATAATGGGTACTAATCTGGATGTGATCAATCAAACCAAGAAAATGCTACACTCCTCCTTTTCCATGAAAGACTTGGGAGTAGTAGATGTGATCCTTGGTGTAAGAGTTCAAAGAAGACCAGATGGATATACTCTTACTCAGTCCCATTATATTGAAAGTGTACTCAAGAAGTTTGGACACTATGATGACAAGCCGGTTGTCACCCCATTTGATGCTTCTAGTCATCTAAAGAAGAATAAAGGTGATACTGTAGCTCAGTTAGAATATACTCAAGTTCTCGGCAGCTTGATGTATATTATGAATTGTACTAGACCGGACTTGGCTTATAGTGTAAGTAGATTGAGTCGTTACTCCCACAATCCTGGGAAAGATCATTGGTATGCATTAGTAAGAGTGCTTAGATATTTAAAGCATACAATGAACTATGGACTGCATTACACGAAATATCCTCCTGTTCTTGAAGGGTATTGTGATGCAAATTGGATTTCCAATACTTCTGAGGCAAAATCCACAAGTGGATATGTGTTCACTCTTGGTGGAGCTGCTATCTCTTGGAAATCATCTAAGCAAACTGTGAATACTCGTTCTACAATGGAAGCAGAGTTTGTTGCTTTAGATAAAGCTGCTGAAGAAGCTGAATGGCTTAAAAGCTTCCTAGAAGGTATTCCTCTGTGGCCTCAACCTGTTACTGCCATTGGCATACATTGTGATAGTATGGCTGCTCTTACTAGAGCACAAAGTCAAATATACAATGGCAAGTCGAGACACATTAGGCGCAGACATATTACAATACGAGACTTGCTGAAGAATGGAATCATTTCCATTAGTTACATAAAGTCAAAGGAAAATATAGCTGATCCCTTGACAAAAGGCCTGAGTAGAGAGCAAGTTCTCTTCACATCGAGGGGAATGGGCTTAAAGCCAACACAATGAGTCACCACCTTGCGGAAACCTAACCTAGCAACATTGGAGATCCCATGGTCTAGGTTCAATAGGACAACTAGTTGGGGAAGACTCAAAGAAGCACTAACACAAAGGTATGCTCACTCCCATGATATTTGTTTTGTGTTTTTCCGTTGATGTTATAGGGATGAATGCTTTATTCTTAATAATGCTGATAGCTTCTACAGTGGAATAAGTACGGATTATTCCAGATTAGCATTACCTATGTGAGATGGATGTGAGGTCGCATCTTTGGGAGCTGATATGGCTAAAGCTCTCTAAAAGTCTCATGAAGAAGGATCGTTCATGACCGAAATGAACACAACGGTAAGAATGATCTATGCTTAGATATGATATGTGTGATACTTCTTGTTTTTTATTCTACTATAAAAAGTGGTTAGTTCAAGACTCTAGTTCACTACCCACAAAGTAGATCCAAGTAGTACTCACTATGAAAGGTTCAAGTTTTACAACACCTATTCAGATGCATGTCATATCTTACTTCCCTTATTTGAATATCAAAGTTCACTTATTTTCTATTCAAATGTGGGGTATTATTGGAGTTTGAATAGAAAATGTGGGGTATTGTTGGAACTTTGACTACAAAATTACAATGTGGGACTTATCCCACATTGGTGGAAGAGAAAACCTTCTCCCACCTTATATGTCTAGTCCTACTCATTTAACTAAATGGGTCAAGTAAGGGTTAAGCATATTGGGCTTGGGTTGTGGTGTTGGATTAGCCTAATTGATTGAAAATGGGCTAATATCAAGAGAATATTTAATGGTCAAAAGATGGGCCTTGGGCCTTGGGGCTCTTGGGGTCTTCCTGATTATTAGATAATTTTTAATTACGAAATTAATTTTTATTTTTTTATTATTAAATTCGTAATTACTGAATGACAGGTTTTTAACAGTTATTTTCGGTTTTGACAGTTTCCAACTGTCATAACTAATACCTATAAATACCTGTTTCATTCATCTGAAAGGGGTTGAAAAACATCATCATTCACACCACAGAATTCTCTTTAAAAATTCGTTCTTCCAAAGATGAAGGGAACATAGGAATTTCGTCAGAATCAAGAGAAGTTCTTGATTGATTGTTGTATCCTCTAGACAGATCCCCACCAGGGAAATTTCTGTCTTAGGACACTGCAATTTGCAGGCCTCAATCTACATAATTTTCGTTTTTGTGTTTCTGTTGTAAGCATAAACCATCAAGTATGTTTTCTGCAAAACTGATTCTTGTATATTTCATACATATATTTCAATTTCGTTTGTTTTATTTCTGTTAATTTTGTTGATTGTATACTTCTGTATTAACAATCTAAGACAGAAATTAAAAAGTGGAAGAATGGATCAACAATCCATCATCAAAACACATGTGGAAAAGCCTGAGAAATTCAAAGGCTCAGATTTTCGAAGATGGCAACAGAAGATGTTGTTTTATCTAACAACTCTTCATGTTTCCAATGTTCTCACTGATGATTCTCCCTCTCCTCCTATTGGTACAACCACTGCAGAAGGAACAACACCACCCAGTGAAGCCCAAATGGCAGAACATCAAAGGGCTGTGGAAACTTGGAACACAAATGGAATATAATTGCAGAAATTATATTCTAAATGCCCTGGATGATTCTCTCTATGATATCTACTCTACCATGACTACTGCAAGAGAGATATGGGAATCACTGGAAAAGAAATACAAAACAGAAGTGGCATGTTCCAAGAAATTCGTGATTGGAAAGTTCATGAATTTCAAGATGGTGGATACCAAATCTGTCCTCAAACAAGTGGAGGAAATTCAAGTCATTGCACATGATCTTGAAGTTGAAGGTATGGGTATAAACTCTAATTTTCTTGTTGGTTCAATCATTGAAAAACTTCCTCCTTCTTGGAAGAATTTCAAATTATATCTTAAGCACTTAACTGATGACATGAGTTTTGAGCAACTTGTGTTGAGAATTCGTGTGGAAGAAGATAACAGATTGAATGAGAAGGCAGATGCAAATTCCTTGGAACCAAGTGCAAACTTTGTTGGAGAAGCAAGTACTTCAAGACAAAGCACAACAACAAGAAAGGGAAGCAAGGCTCCAAAAACTCTTCCAAAGATGGCAAAAATCATGGCCCTAACAAGAAGAATTTCAAGAAGAATTCTGGTCCATGCTATGTTTGTGGCAAAATTGGGACACAAGGCCAAAGATTGCAGATTCAGGAGGGGTCAAGGAGGAAAACAATGGAGGAAATAATCGAGGGAACAATGGAGGAAACAATGGAAACAATGGTGGCAATTCTGGTGGAGGAAATTCTGGTCAAGCCAACATGGTTGAATCACCAAATCAATTTGTTGCTGTGATTCAAACCAACATGGTTAGCAATTGTGTGGATTGGTGGATTGATACTGGAGCCACAAGGCACATTTGCAACTCCCGAACCATGTTTTTCTACATACCAGAAAGTCTCGGATTCTGAACCAATGTTTATGGGGAATTGGCTCTACTGCAAAAGTTGAAGGAAAGGAAAAGTGAAACTACAATTGACTTCTGAAAAAGAACTTGTTTTATGTGATGTCTTGCATGTTCCTGAAATTACTAAGAATTTGATTTCTGGTCCTATTCTTAGTAACAAAGGTTTCAAACTTGTATTTGAATCTGATAAATTTGTTCTCACCAAGGGTGGGATGTATGTTGGAAAGGGATACCTTAGTGAGGGTCTCTTCAAAGTCAGTGTATTACCTTTGTACTATGGTGTTGAAAACACCAAACAATGATGTAACCAATATTAATGCTAATGCAATAATGGGCACTACTAGCCCCTCTTCTATGTATATGCATGATCCTTCAATTTTGTGGCATTCTCGTTTGGGACATGTTAATTTTCGTTCTATTCAAAGAATGGCAAAACTTAGCATGTTACCAAAATGTTCGTTAGATAAAAATATAAAATGTGAGGTTTGTGTAGAATCAAAATTTACACAACATCCTCATAAATCGGTTGAAAAATCTAATGAAATACTTGGCTTAATCCACTCTGATTTATGTGATTTTAGAGCAACACCTACAAGAGGAGGAAAGAATTATTATATATCCTTTATTGATGATTGCAGTAAGTATTGTTATATTTATTTGTTAAATACCAAGATGAAGCCTTGAATTATTTTAAGAATTACAAGGCTGAAGTTGAAAATCAACTTGACAAAAAGATCAAAATTCTAAGGTCTGATCGAGGAGGAGAATATGAATCCAAAGACTTTGCTGAATTTTGTTCTTTAAACGGTATTATACATCAAACAACTGCTCCATATACTCCTCAACAAAATGGAGTGGCAGAAAGAAAGAATAGAACATTGAAAAACATGATTAATTCAATGTTAATTACTTCTGGAGCACCACATAATCTGTGGGGAGAAGCATGTCTTGCAGCAAATACAATACTTAATAGAATTCCTCATAAAAAGAGTGATAAATCACCATATCATCTATGGAAAGGGAGGTTACCCTCTTATAAAAGGATGAAAGTGTGGGGTTGCCTTGCTAAGGTTCAAGTACCTCTTCCTAAGAGGACTAAACTTTGGACCAAAAACCATAGATTGCATCTATCTTGGCCCTGCCATGAATAGTGCAGCATACAGGTTTCTTGTGTATAAATCACATGTTGATGAGATCCATAACCAAACCATCATGGAATCAGCAGAGGCTGAATTCTTTGAAATACTTTTCCTTTTAAGGATAAAGGAAAAGAGGTTACCTACTCTAGGAAAAGACCTCTAGATGATGGACTGAATGATACGATTCCAGACAAAAGTTTACAATCAAATGAAGAGAATTCTTCAAAGGTTCAAGAAGACAACTTAGAACCTAGAAGAAGCAAACGGGGCAAAATAGCCAAAGATTTTGGACCTGATTACATGACCTATGTAGTGAATAAGGAACCACAAACATATAAGGAAGCTATGGACTCCTCTGAAGCTCCTTACTGGAAAGAGGCAATCAAAAGTGAGATTGACTCCATTGTGCAAAATAACACTTGGAAATTGGTGGATTTGCCACATGGGCAAAAACCAATTGGGCACAAATGGATATTCAAGAAGAAGTTTAGACCTGATGGTACCATAGAGAAGTACAAAGCTCGTTTAGTAGCTAAAGGGTATCGTCAAAAAGAGGGTCAAGACTTCTTTGACACCTATTCACCTGTTACAAGAATTACATCAATTCGCACATTAGTAGCAATTGCATCCATTCATAATTTGGAAATACACCAAATGGATGTGAAAAACTGCCTTCTTGTATGGTGAACTAGATGAAGAGATATATATGAATCAACCTGAAGGGTTTGTGGTTAAAGGTCAAGAAAACAAAGTCTGTAAGTTAGTTAGATCACTTTATGGACTAAAACAGC
>NW_026440214.1:0-56036 GCF_002870075.4 Lactuca sativa | reverse complement strand
AATATAATGGGACTGAGTAAGAGTATATCCATCTGGTCTTCTTTGAACTCTTACACCAAGGATCACATCTACTACTCCCAAGTCTTTCATGGAAAAGGAGGAGTGTAGCATTTTCTTGGTTTGATTGATCACATCCAGATTAGTACCCATTATAAGCATATCATCCACATACAAGCATATGATGACATAAGCATTCTTGTATTGTTTGACATAAACACATTTATCACATTCATTTATTCTAAATCCATTAGAGAGTAATGTGTTGTCAAACTTCTCGTGCCATTGCTTTGGAGCCTGTTTTAGTCCATAAAGTGATCTAACTAACTTACAGACTTTGTTTTCTTGACCTTTAACCACAAACCCTTCAGGTTGATTCATATATATCTCTTCATCTAGTTCACCATACAAGAGGCAGTTTTCACATCCATTTGGTGTATTTCCAAATTATGAATGGATGCAATTGCTACTAATGTGCGAATTGATGTAATTCTTGTAACAGGTGAATAGGTGTCAAAGAAGTCTTGACCCTCTTTTTGACGATACCCTTTAGCTACTAAACGAGCTTTGTACTTCTCTATGGTACCATCAGGTCTAAACTTCTTCTTGAATATCCATTTGTGCCCAATTGGTTTTTGCCCATGTGGCAAATCCACCAATTTCCAAGTGTTATTTTGCACAATGGAGTCAATCTCACTTTTGATTGCCTCTTTCCAGTAAGGAGCTTCAGAGGAGTCCATAGCTTCCTTATATGTTTGTGGTTCCTTATTCACTACATAGGTCATGTAATCAGGTCCAAAATCTTTGGCTATTTTGCCCCCGTTTGCTTCTTCTAGGTTCTAAGTTGTCTTCTTGAACCTTTGAAGAATTCTCTTCATTTGATTGTAAACTTTTGTCTGGAATCGTATCATTCAGTCCATCATCTAGAGGTCTTTTCCTAGAGTAGGTAACCTCTTTTCCTTTATCCTTAAAAGGAAAAGTATTTTCAAAGAATTCAGCCTCTGCTGATTCCATGATGGTTTGGTTATGGATCTCATCAACATGTGATTTATACACAAGAAACCTGTATGCTGCACTATTCATGGCAGGGCCAAGATAGATGCAATCTATGGTTTTTGGTCCAAGTTTAGTCCTCTTAGGAAGAGGTACTTGAACCTTAGCAAGGCAACCCCACACTTTCATCCTTTTATAAGAGGGTAACCTCCTTTCCATAGATGATATGGTGATTTATCACTCTTTTTATGAGGAATTCTATTAAGTATTGTATTTGCTGCAAGACATGCTTCTCCCCACAGATTATGTGGTGCTCCAGAAGTAATTAACATTGAATTAATCATGTTTTTCAATGTTCTATTCTTTCTTTCTGCCACTCCATTTTGTTGAGGAGTATATGGAGCAGTTGTTTGATGTATAATACCGTTTAAAGAACAAAATTCAGCAAAGTCTTTGGATTCATATTCTCCTCCTCGATCAGACCTTAGAATTTTGATCTTTTTGTCAAGTTGATTTTCAACTTCAGCCTTGTAATTCTTAAAATAATTCAAGGCTTCATCTTTGGTATTTAACAAATAAATATAACAATACTTACTGCAATCATCAATAAAGGATATATAATAATTCTTTCCTCCTCTTGTAGGTGTTGCTCTAAAATCACATAAATCAGAGTGGATTAAGCCAAGTATTTCATTAGATTTTTCAACCGATTTATGAGGATGTTGTGTAAATTTTGATTCTACACAAACCTCACATTTTATATTTTTATCTAACGAACATTTTGGTAACATGCTAAGTTTTGCCATTCTTTGAATAGAACGAAAATTAACATGTCCCAAACGAGAATGCCACAAAATTGAAGGATCATGCATATACATAGAAGAGGGGCTAGTAGTGCCCATTATTGCATTAGCATTAATATTGGTTACATCATTGTTTGGTGTTTCAACACCATAGTACAAAGGTAATACACTGACTTTGAAGAGACCCTCACTAAGGTATCCCTTTCCAACATACATCCCACCCTTGGTGAGAACAAATTTATCAGATTCAAATACAAGTTTGAAACCTTTGTTACTAAGAATAGGACCAGAAATCAAATTCTTAGTAATTTCAGGAACATGCAAGACATCACATAAAACAAGTTCTTTTTCAGAAGTCAATTGTAGTTTCACTTTTCCCTTTCCTTCAACTTTTGCAGTAGAGCCATTCCCCATAAACATTGGTTCAGAATCCGAGACTTTCTGGTATGTAGAAAACATGGTTCGGGAGTTGCAAATGTGCCTTGTGGCTCCGAGTATCAATCCACCAATCCACACAATTGCTAACCATGTTGGTTTGAATCACAGCAACAAATTGATTTGGTGATTCAACCATGTTGGCTTGACCAGAATTTCCTCCACCAGAATTGCCACCATTGTTTCCATTGTTTCCTCCATTGTTCCCTCGATTATTTCCTCCATTGTTTCCTCCTTGACCCCTCCTGAATCTGCAATCTTTGGCCTTGTGTCCAATTTTGCCACAAACATAGCATGGACCAGAATTCTTCTTGAAATTCTTCTTGTTAGGGCCATGATTTTTGCCATCTTTGGAAGAGTTTTTGGAGCCTTGCTTCCCTTTCTTGTTGTTGTGCTTTGTCCTTGAAGTACTTGCTTCTCCAACAAAGTTTGCACTTGGTTCCAAGGAATTTGCATCTGCCTTCTCATTCAATCTGTTATCTTCTTCCACACGAATTCTCAACACAAGTTGCTCAAAACTCATGTCATCAGTTAAGTGCTTAAGATATAATTTGAAATTCTTCCAAGAAGGAGGAAGTTTTTCAATGATTGAACCAACAAGAAAATTAGAGTTTATACCCATACCTTCAACTTCAAGATCATGTGCAATGACTTGAATTTCCTCCACTTGTTTGAGGACAGATTTGGTATCCACCATCTTGAAATTCATGAACTTTCCAATCACGAATTTCTTGGAACATGCCACTTCTGTTTTGTATTTCTTTTCCAGTGATTCCCATATCTCTCTTGCAGTAGTCATGGTAGAGTAGATATCATAGAGAGAATCATCCAGGGCATTTAGAATATAATTTCTGCAATTATATTCATTTGTGTTCCAAGTTTCCACAGCCCTTTGATGTTCTGCCATTTGGGCTTCACTGGGTGGTGTTGTTCCTTCTGCAGTGGTTGTACCAATAGGAGGAGAGGGAGAATCATCAGTGAGAACATTGGAAACATGAAGAGTTGTTAGATAAAACAACATCTTCTGTTGCCATCTTCGAAAATCTGAGCCTTTGAATTTCTCAGGCTTTTCCACATGTGTTTTGATGATGGATTGTTGATCCATTCTTCCACTTTTTAATTTCTGTCTTAGATTGTTAATACAGAAGTATACAATCAACAAAATTAACAGAAATAAAACAAACGAAATTGAAATATATGTATGAAATATACAAGAATCAGTTTGCAGAAAACATACTTGATGGTTTATGCTTACAACAGAAACACAAAAACGAAATTATGTAGATTGAGGCCTGCAAATTGCAGTGTCCTAAGACAGAAATTTCCCTGGTGGGGATCTGTCTAGAGGATACAACAATCAATCAAGAACTTCTCTTGATTCTGACGAAATTCCTATGTTCCCTTCATCTTTGGAAGAACGAATTTTTAAAGAGAATTCTGTGGTGTGAATGATGATGTTTTTCAACCCCTTTCAGATGAATGAAACAGGTATTTATAGGTATTAGTTATGACAGTTGGAAACTGTCAAAACCGAAAATAACTGTTAAAAACCTGTCATTCAGTAATTACGAATTTAATAATAAAAAAATAAAAATTAATTTCGTAATTAAAAATTATCTAATTAATCAGGAAGACCCCAAGAGCCCCAAGGCCCAAGGCCCATCTTTTGACCATTAAATATTCTCTTGATATTAGCCCATTTTCAATCCAATTAGGCTAATCCAACACCACAACCCAAGCCCAATATGCTTAACCCCTTACTTGACCCATTTAGTTAAATGAGTAGGACTAGACATATAAGGTGGGAGAAGGTTTTCTCTTCCACCAATGTGGGATAAGTCCCACATTGTAATTTTGTAGTCAAAGTTCCAACAATACCCCACATTTTCTATTCAAACTCCAATAATACCCCACATTTGAATAGAAAATAAGTGAACTTTGATATTCAAATAAGGGAAGTAAGATATGACATGCATCTGAATAGGTGTTGTAAAACTTGAACCTTTCATAGTGAGTACTACTTGGATCTACTTTGTGGGTAGTGAACTAGAGTCTTGAACTAACCACTTTTTATAGTAGAATAAAAAACAAGAAGTATCACACATATCATATCTAAGCATAGATCATTTCTTACCGTTGTGTTCATTTCGGTCATGAACGATCCTTTCTTCATGAGACTTTTAGAGAGCTTTAGCCATATCAGCTCCCAAAGATGCGACCTCACATCCATCTCACATAGGTAATGCTAATCTGGAATAATCCGTACTTATTCCACTGTAGAAGCTATCAGCATTATTAAGAATAAAGCATTCATCCCTATAACATCAACGGAAAAACACAAAACAAATATCATGGGAGTGAGCATACCTTTGTGTTAGTGCTTCTTTGAGTCTTCCCCAACTAGTTGTCCTATTGAACCTAGACCATGGGATCTCCAATGTTGCTAGGTTAGGTTTCCGCAAGGTGGTGACTCATTGTGTTGGCTTTAAGCCCATTCCCCTCGATGTGAAGAGAACTTGCTCTCTACTCAGGCCTTTTGTCAAGGGATCAGCTATATTTTCCTTTGACTTTATGTAACTAATGGAAATGATTCCATTCTTCAGCAAGTCTCGTATTGTAATATGTCTGCGCCTAATGTGTCTCGACTTGCCATTGTATATTTGACTTTGTGCTCTAGTAAGAGCAGCCATACTATCACAATGTATGCCAATGGCAGTAACAGGTTGAGGCCACAGAGGAATACCTTCTAGGAAGCTTTTAAGCCATTCAGCTTCTTCAGCAGCTTTATCTAAAGCAACAAACTCTGCTTCCATTGTAGAACGAGTATTCACAGTTTGCTTAGATGATTTCCAAGAGATAGCAGCTCCACCAAGAGTGAACACATATCCACTTGTGGATTTTGCCTCAGAAGTATTGGAAATCCAATTTGCATCACAATACCCTTCAAGAACAGGAGGATATTTCGTGTAATGCAGTCCATAGTTCATTGTATGCTTTAAATATCTAAGCACTCTTACTAATGCATACCAATGATCTTTCCCAGGATTGTGGGAGTAACGACTCAATCTACTTACACTATAAGCCAAGTCCGGTCTAGTACAATTCATAATATACATCAAGCTGCCGAGAACTTGAGTATATTCTAACTGAGCTACAGTATCACCTTTATTCTTCTTTAGATGACTAGAAGCATCAAATGGGGTGACAACCGGCTTGTCATCATAGTGTCCAAACTTCTTGAGTACACTTTCAATATAATGGGACTGAGTAAGAGTATATCCATCTGGTCTTCTTTGAACTCTTACACCAAGGATCACATCTACTACTCCCAAGTCTTTCATGGAAAAGGAGGAGTGTAGCATTTTCTTGGTTTGATTGATCACATCCAGATTAGTACCCATTATAAGCATATCATCCACATACAAGCATATGATGACATAAGCATTCTTGTATTGTTTGACATAAACACATTTATCACATTCATTTATTCTAAATCCATTAGAGAGTAATGTGTTGTCAAACTTCTCGTGCCATTGCTTTGGAGCCTGTTTTAGTCCATAAAGTGATCTAACTAACTTACAGACTTTGTTTTCTTGACCTTTAACCACAAACCCTTCAGGTTGATTCATATATATCTCTTCATCTAGTTCACCATACAAGAAGGCAGTTTTCACATCCATTTGGTGTATTTCCAAATTATGAATGGATGCAATTGCTACTAATGTGCGAATTGATGTAATTCTTGTAACAGGTGAATAGGTGTCAAAGAAGTCTTGACCCTCTTTTTGACGATACCCTTTAGCTACTAAACGAGCTTTGTACTTCTCTATGGTACCATCAGGTCTAAACTTCTTCTTGAATATCCATTTGTGCCCAATTGGTTTTTGCCCATGTGGCAAATCCACCAATTTCCAAGTGTTATTTTGCACAATGGAGTCAATCTCACTTTTGATTGCCTCTTTCCAGTAAGGAGCTTCAGAGGAGTCCATAGCTTCCTTATATGTTTGTGGTTCCTTATTCACTACATAGGTCATGTAATCAGGTCCAAAATCTTTGGCTATTTTGCCCCGTTTGCTTCTTCTAGGTTCTAAGTTGTCTTCTTGAACCTTTGAAGAATTCTCTTCATTTGATTGTAAACTTTTGTCTGGAATCGTATCATTCAGTCCATCATCTAGAGGTCTTTTCCTAGAGTAGGTAACCTCTTTTCCTTTATCCTTAAAAGGAAAAGTATTTTCAAAGAATTCAGCCTCTGCTGATTCCATGATGGTTTGGTTATGGATCTCATCAACATGTGATTTATACACAAGAAACCTGTATGCTGCACTATTCATGGCAGGGCCAAGATAGATGCAATCTATGGTTTTTGGTCCAAGTTTAGTCCTCTTAGGAAGAGGTACTTGAACCTTAGCAAGGCAACCCCACACTTTCATCCTTTTATAAGAGGGTAACCTCCCTTTCCATAGATGATATGGTGATTTATCACTCTTTTTATGAGGAATTCTATTAAGTATTGTATTTGCTGCAAGACATGCTTCTCCCCACAGATTATGTGGTGCTCCAGAAGTAATTAACATTGAATTAATCATGTTTTTCAATGTTCTATTCTTTCTTTCTGCCACTCCATTTTGTTGAGGAGTATATGGAGCAGTTGTTTGATGTATAATACCGTTTAAAGAACAAAATTCAGCAAAGTCTTTGGATTCATATTCTCCTCCTCGATCAGACCTTAGAATTTTGATCTTTTTGTCAAGTTGATTTTCAACTTCAGCCTTGTAATTCTTAAAATAATTCAAGGCTTCATCTTTGGTATTTAACAAATAAATATAACAATACTTACTGCAATCATCAATAAAGGATATATAATAATTCTTTCCTCCTCTTGTAGGTGTTGCTCTAAAATCACATAAATCAGAGTGGATTAAGCCAAGTATTTCATTAGATTTTTCAACCGATTTATGAGGATGTTGTGTAAATTTTGATTCTACACAAACCTCACATTTTATATTTTTATCTAACGAACATTTTGGTAACATGCTAAGTTTTGCCATTCTTTGAATAGAACGAAAATTAACATGTCCCAAACGAGAATGCCACAAAATTGAAGGATCATGCATATACATAGAAGAGGGGCTAGTAGTGCCCATTATTGCATTAGCATTAATATTGGTTACATCATTGTTTGGTGTTTCAACACCATAGTACAAAGGTAATACACTGACTTTGAAGAGACCCTCACTAAGGTATCCCTTTCCAACATACATCCCACCCTTGGTGAGAACAAATTTATCAGATTCAAATACAAGTTTGAAACCTTTGTTACTAAGAATAGGACCAGAAATCAAATTCTTAGTAATTTCAGGAACATGCAAGACATCACATAAAACAAGTTCTTTTTCAGAAGTCAATTGTAGTTTCACTTTTCCCTTTCCTTCAACTTTTGCAGTAGAGCCATTCCCCATAAACATTGGTTCAGAATCCGAGACTTTCTGGTATGTAGAAAACATGGTTCGGGAGTTGCAAATGTGCCTTGTGGCTCCAGTATCAATCCACCAATCCACACAATTGCTAACCATGTTGGTTTGAATCACAGCAACAAATTGATTTGGTGATTCAACCATGTTGGCTTGACCAGAATTTCCTCCACCAGAATTGCCACCATTGTTTCCATTGTTTCCTCCATT
Source organism: Lactuca sativa (assembly GCF_002870075.4). Taxonomy (NCBI): domain Eukaryota; kingdom Viridiplantae; phylum Streptophyta; class Magnoliopsida; order Asterales; family Asteraceae; genus Lactuca; species Lactuca sativa. The sequence goes on along the minus strand of NW_026440214.1, from coordinate 48,127 downwards.
GTTCCCTCGATTATTTCCTCCATTGTTTCCTCCTTGACCCCTCCTGAATCTGCAATCTTTGGCCTTGTGTCCAATTTTGCCACAAACATAGCATGGACCAGAATTCTTCTTGAAATTCTTCTTGTTAGGGCCATGATTTTTGCCATCTTTGGAAGAGTTTTTGGAGCCTTGCTTCCCTTTCTTGTTGTTGTGCTTTGTCCTTGAAGTACTTGCTTCTCCAACAAAGTTTGCACTTGGTTCCAAGGAATTTGCATCTGCCTTCTCATTCAATCTGTTATCTTCTTCCACACGAATTCTCAACACAAGTTGCTCAAAACTCATGTCATCAGTTAAGTGCTTAAGATATAATTTGAAATTCTTCCAAGAAGGAGGAAGTTTTTCAATGATTGAACCAACAAGAAAATTAGAGTTTATACCCATACCTTCAACTTCAAGATCATGTGCAATGACTTGAATTTCCTCCACTTGTTTGAGGACAGATTTGGTATCCACCATCTTGAAATTCATGAACTTTCCAATCACGAATTTCTTGGAACATGCCACTTCTGTTTTGTATTTCTTTTCCAGTGATTCCCATATCTCTCTTGCAGTAGTCATGGTAGAGTAGATATCATAGAGAGAATCATCCAGGGCATTTAGAATATAATTTCTGCAATTATATTCATTTGTGTTCCAAGTTTCCACAGCCCTTTGATGTTCTGCCATTTGGGCTTCACTGGGTGGTGTTGTTCCTTCTGCAGTGGTTGTACCAATAGGAGGAGAGGGAGAATCATCAGTGAGAACATTGGAAACATGAAGAGTTGTTAGATAAAACAACATCTTCTGTTGCCATCTTCGAAAATCTGAGCCTTTGAATTTCTCAGGCTTTTCCACATGTGTTTTGATGATGGATTGTTGATCCATTCTTCCACTTTTTAATTTCTGTCTTAGATTGTTAATACAGAAGTATACAATCAACAAAATTAACAGAAATAAAACAAACGAAATTGAAATATATGTATGAAATATACAAGAATCAGTTTGCAGAAAACATACTTGATGGTTTATGCTTACAACAGAAACACAAAAACGAAATTATGTAGATTGAGGCCTGCAAATTGCAGTGTCCTAAGACAGAAATTTCCCTGGTGGGGATCTGTCTAGAGGATACAACAATCAATCAAGAACTTCTCTTGATTCTGACGAAATTCCTATGTTCCCTTCATCTTTGGAAGAACGAATTTTTAAAGAGAATTCTGTGGTGTGAATGATGATGTTTTTCAACCCCTTTCAGATGAATGAAACAGGTATTTATAGGTATTAGTTATGACAGTTGGAAACTGTCAAAACCGAAAATAACTGTTAAAAACCTGTCATTCAGTAATTACGAATTTAATAATAAAAAAATAAAAATTAATTTCGTAATTAAAAATTATCTAATTAATCAGGAAGACCCCAAGAGCCCCAAGGCCCAAGGCCCATCTTTTGACCATTAAATATTCTCTTGATATTAGCCCATTTTCAATCCAATTAGGCTAATCCAACACCACAACCCAAGCCCAATATGCTTAACCCCTTACTTGACCCATTTAGTTAAATGAGTAGGACTAGACATATAAGGTGGGAGAAGGTTTTCTCTTCCACCAATGTGGGATAAGTCCCACATTGTAATTTTGTAGTCAAAGTTCCAACAATACCCCACATTTTCTATTCAAACTCCAATAATACCCCACATTTGAATAGAAAATAAGTGAACTTTGATATTCAAATAAGGGAAGTAAGATATGACATGCATCTGAATAGGTGTTGTAAAACTTGAACCTTTCATAGTGAGTACTACTTGGATCTACTTTGTGGGTAGTGAACTAGAGTCTTGAACTAACCACTTTTTATAGTAGAATAAAAAACAAGAAGTATCACACATATCATATCTAAGCATAGATCATTTCTTACCGTTGTGTTCATTTCGGTCATGAACGATCCTTTCTTCATGAGACTTTTAGAGAGCTTTAGCCATATCAGCTCCCAAAGATGCGACCTCACATCCATCTCACATAGGTAATGCTAATCTGGAATAATCCGTACTTATTCCACTGTAGAAGCTATCAGCATTATTAAGAATAAAGCATTCATCCCTATAACATCAACGGAAAAACACAAAACAAATATCATGGGAGTGAGCATACCTTTGTGTTAGTGCTTCTTTGAGTCTTCCCCAACTAGTTGTCCTATTGAACCTAGACCATGGGATCTCCAATGTTGCTAGGTTAGGTTTCCGCAAGGTGGTGACTCATTGTGTTGGCTTTAAGCCCATTCCCCTCGATGTGAAGAGAACTTGCTCTCTACTCAGGCCTTTTGTCAAGGGATCAGCTATATTTTCCTTTGACTTTATGTAACTAATGGAAATGATTCCATTCTTCAGCAAGTCTCGTATTGTAATATGTCTGCGCCTAATGTGTCTCGACTTGCCATTGTATATTTGACTTTGTGCTCTAGTAAGAGCAGCCATACTATCACAATGTATGCCAATGGCAGTAACAGGTTGAGGCCACAGAGGAATACCTTCTAGGAAGCTTTTAAGCCATTCAGCTTCTTCAGCAGCTTTATCTAAAGCAACAAACTCTGCTTCCATTGTAGAACGAGTATTCACAGTTTGCTTAGATGATTTCCAAGAGATAGCAGCTCCACCAAGAGTGAACACATATCCACTTGTGGATTTTGCCTCAGAAGTATTGGAAATCCAATTTGCATCACAATACCCTTCAAGAACAGGAGGATATTTCGTGTAATGCAGTCCATAGTTCATTGTATGCTTTAAATATCTAAGCACTCTTACTAATGCATACCAATGATCTTTCCCAGGATTGTGGGAGTAACGACTCAATCTACTTACACTATAAGCCAAGTCCGGTCTAGTACAATTCATAATATACATCAAGCTGCCGAGAACTTGAGTATATTCTAACTGAGCTACAGTATCACCTTTATTCTTCTTTAGATGACTAGAAGCATCAAATGGGGTGACAACCGGCTTGTCATCATAGTGTCCAAACTTCTTGAGTACACTTTCAATATAATGGGACTGAGTAAGAGTATATCCATCTGGTCTTCTTTGAACTCTTACACCAAGGATCACATCTACTACTCCCAAGTCTTTCATGGAAAAGGAGGAGTGTAGCATTTTCTTGGTTTGATTGATCACATCCAGATTAGTACCCATTATAAGCATATCATCCACATACAAGCATATGATGACATAAGCATTCTTGTATTGTTTGACATAAACACATTTATCACATTCATTTATTCTAAATCCATTAGAGAGTAATGTGTTGTCAAACTTCTCGTGTCATTGCTTTGGAGCCTGTTTTAGTCCATAAAGTGATCTAACTAACTTACAGACTTTGTTTTCTTGACCTTTAACCACAAACCCTTCAGGTTGATTCATATATATCTCTTCATCTAGTTCACCATACAAGAAGGCAGTTTTCACATCCATTTGGTGTATTTCCAAATTATGAATGGATGCAATTGCTACTAATGTGCGAATTGATGTAATTCTTGTAACAGGTGAATAGGTGTCAAAGAAGTCTTGACCCTCTTTTTGACGATACCCTTTAGCTACTAAACGAGCTTTGTACTTCTCTATGGTACCATCAGGTCTAAACTTCTTCTTGAATATCCATTTGTGCCCAATTGGTTTTTGCCCATGTGGCAAATCCACCAATTTCCAAGTGTTATTTTGCACAATGGAGTCAATCTCACTTTTGATTGCCTCTTTCCAGTAAGGAGCTTCAGAGGAGTCCATAGCTTCCTTATATGTTTGTGGTTCCTTATTCACTACATAGGTCATGTAATCAGGTCCAAAATCTTTGGCTATTTTGCCCCGTTTGCTTCTTCTAGGTTCTAAGTTGTCTTCTTGAACCTTTGAAGAATTCTCTTCATTTGATTGTAAACTTTTGTCTGGAATCGTATCATTCAGTCCATCATCTAGAGGTCTTTTCCTAGAGTAGGTAACCTCTTTTCCTTTATCCTTAAAAGGAAAAGTATTTTCAAAGAATTCAGCCTCTGCTGATTCCATGATGGTTTGGTTATGGATCTCATCAACATGTGATTTATACACAAGAAACCTGTATGCTGCACTATTCATGGCAGGGCCAAGATAGATGCAATCTATGGTTTTTGGTCCAAGTTTAGTCCTCTTAGGAAGAGGTACTTGAACCTTAGCAAGGCAACCCCACACTTTCATCCTTTTATAAGAGGGTAACCTCCCTTTCCATAGATGATATGGTGATTTATCACTCTTTTTATGAGGAATTCTATTAAGTATTGTATTTGCTGCAAGACATGCTTCTCCCCACAGATTATGTGGTGCTCCAGAAGTAATTAACATTGAATTAATCATGTTTTTCAATGTTCTATTCTTTCTTTCTGCCACTCCATTTTGTTGAGGAGTATATGGAGCAGTTGTTTGATGTATAATACCGTTTAAAGAACAAAATTCAGCAAAGTCTTTGGATTCATATTCTCCTCCTCGATCAGACCTTAGAATTTTGATCTTTTTGTCAAGTTGATTTTCAACTTCAGCCTTGTAATTCTTAAAATAATTCAAGGCTTCATCTTTGGTATTTAACAAATAAATATAACAATACTTACTGCAATCATCAATAAAGGATATATAATAATTCTTTCCTCCTCTTGTAGGTGTTGCTCTAAAATCACATAAATCAGAGTGGATTAAGCCAAGTATTTCATTAGATTTTTCAACCGATTTATGAGGATGTTGTGTAAATTTTGATTCTACACAAACCTCACATTTTATATTTTTATCTAACGAACATTTTGGTAACATGCTAAGTTTTGCCATTCTTTGAATAGAACGAAAATTAACATGTCCCAAACGAGAATGCCACAAAATTGAAGGATCATGCATATACATAGAAGAGGGGCTAGTAGTGCCCATTATTGCATTAGCATTAATATTGGTTACATCATTGTTTGGTGTTTCAACACCATAGTACAAAGGTAATACACTGACTTTGAAGAGACCCTCACTAAGGTATCCCTTTCCAACATACATCCCACCCTTGGTGAGAACAAATTTATCAGATTCAAATACAAGTTTGAAACCTTTGTTACTAAGAATAGGACCAGAAATCAAATTCTTAGTAATTTCAGGAACATGCAAGACATCACATAAAACAAGTTCTTTTTCAGAAGTCAATTGTAGTTTCACTTTTCCCTTTCCTTCAACTTTTGCAGTAGAGCCATTCCCCATAAACATTGGTTCAGAATCCGAGACTTTCTGGTATGTAGAAAACATGGTTCGGGAGTTGCAAATGTGCCTTGTGGCTCCAGTATCAATCCACCAATCCACACAATTGCTAACCATGTTGGTTTGAATCACAGCAACAAATTGATTTGGTGATTCAACCATGTTGGCTTGACCAGAATTTCCTCCACCAGAATTGCCACCATTGTTTCCATTGTTTCCTCCATTGTTCCCTCGATTATTTCCTCCATTGTTTCCTCCTTGACCCCTCCTGAATCTGCAATCTTTGGCCTTGTGTCCAATTTTGCCACAAACATAGCATGGACCAGAATTCTTCTTGAAATTCTTCTTGTTAGGGCCATGATTTTTGCCATCTTTGGAAGAGTTTTTGGAGCCTTGCTTCCCTTTCTTGTTGTTGTGCTTTGTCCTTGAAGTACTTGCTTCTCCAACAAAGTTTGCACTTGGTTCCAAGGAATTTGCATCTGCCTTCTCATTCAATCTGTTATCTTCTTCCACACGAATTCTCAACACAAGTTGCTCAAAACTCATGTCATCAGTTAAGTGCTTAAGATATAATTTGAAATTCTTCCAAGAAGGAGGAAGTTTTTCAATGATTGAACCAACAAGAAAATTAGAGTTTATACCCATACCTTCAACTTCAAGATCATGTGCAATGACTTGAATTTCCTCCACTTGTTTGAGGACAGATTTGGTATCCACCATCTTGAAATTCATGAACTTTCCAATCACGAATTTCTTGGAACATGCCACTTCTGTTTTGTATTTCTTTTCCAGTGATTCCCATATCTCTCTTGCAGTAGTCATGGTAGAGTAGATATCATAGAGAGAATCATCCAGGGCATTTAGAATATAATTTCTGCAATTATATTCATTTGTGTTCCAAGTTTCCACAGCCCTTTGATGTTCTGCCATTTGGGCTTCACTGGGTGGTGTTGTTCCTTCTGCAGTGGTTGTACCAATAGGAGGAGAGGGAGAATCATCAGTGAGAACATTGGAAACATGAAGAGTTGTTAGATAAAACAACATCTTCTGTTGCCATCTTCGAAAATCTGAGCCTTTGAATTTCTCAGGCTTTTCCACATGTGTTTTGATGATGGATTGTTGATCCATTCTTCCACTTTTTAATTTCTGTCTTAGATTGTTAATACAGAAGTATACAATCAACAAAATTAACAGAAATAAAACAAACGAAATTGAAATATATGTATGAAATATACAAGAATCAGTTTGCAGAAAACATACTTGATGGTTTATGCTTACAACAGAAACACAAAAACGAAATTATGTAGATTGAGGCCTGCAAATTGCAGTGTCCTAAGACAGAAATTTCCCTGGTGGGGATCTGTCTAGAGGATACAACAATCAATCAAGAACTTCTCTTGATTCTGACGAAATTCCTATGTTCCCTTCATCTTTGGAAGAACGAATTTTTAAAGAGAATTCTGTGGTGTGAATGATGATGTTTTTCAACCCCTTTCAGATGAATGAAACAGGTATTTATAGGTATTAGTTATGACAGTTGGAAACTGTCAAAACCGAAAATAACTGTTAAAAACCTGTCATTCAGTAATTACGAATTTAATAATAAAAAAATAAAAATTAATTTCGTAATTAAAAATTATCTAATTAATCAGGAAGACCCCAAGAGCCCCAAGGCCCAAGGCCCATCTTTTGACCATTAAATATTCTCTTGATATTAGCCCATTTTCAATCCAATTAGGCTAATCCAACACCACAACCCAAGCCCAATATGCTTAACCCCTTACTTGACCCATTTAGTTAAATGAGTAGGACTAGACATATAAGGTGGGAGAAGGTTTTCTCTTCCACCAATGTGGGATAAGTCCCACATTGTAATTTTGTAGTCAAAGTTCCAACAATACCCCACATTTTCTATTCAAACTCCAATAATACCCCACATTTGAATAGAAAATAAGTGAACTTTGATATTCAAATAAGGGAAGTAAGATATGACATGCATCTGAATAGGTGTTGTAAAACTTGAACCTTTCATAGTGAGTACTACTTGGATCTACTTTGTGGGTAGTGAACTAGAGTCTTGAACTAACCACTTTTTATAGTAGAATAAAAAACAAGAAGTATCACACATATCATATCTAAGCATAGATCATTTCTTACCGTTGTGTTCATTTCGGTCATGAACGATCCTTTCTTCATGAGACTTTTAGAGAGCTTTAGCCATATCAGCTCCCAAAGATGCGACCTCACATCCATCTCACATAGGTAATGCTAATCTGGAATAATCCGTACTTATTCCACTGTAGAAGCTATCAGCATTATTAAGAATAAAGCATTCATCCCTATAACATCAACGGAAAAACACAAAACAAATATCATGGGAGTGAGCATACCTTTGTGTTAGTGCTTCTTTGAGTCTTCCCCAACTAGTTGTCCTATTGAACCTAGACCATGGGATCTCCAATGTTGCTAGGTTAGGTTTCCGCAAGGTGGTGACTCATTGTGTTGGCTTTAAGCCCATTCCCCTCGATGTGAAGAGAACTTGCTCTCTACTCAGGCCTTTTGTCAAGGGATCAGCTATATTTTCCTTTGACTTTATGTAACTAATGGAAATGATTCCATTCTTCAGCAAGTCTCGTATTGTAATATGTCTGCGCCTAATGTGTCTCGACTTGCCATTGTATATTTGACTTTGTGCTCTAGTAAGAGCAGCCATACTATCACAATGTATGCCAATGGCAGTAACAGGTTGAGGCCACAGAGGAATACCTTCTAGGAAGCTTTTAAGCCATTCAGCTTCTTCAGCAGCTTTATCTAAAGCAACAAACTCTGCTTCCATTGTAGAACGAGTATTCACAGTTTGCTTAGATGATTTCCAAGAGATAGCAGCTCCACCAAGAGTGAACACATATCCACTTGTGGATTTTGCCTCAGAAGTATTGGAAATCCAATTTGCATCACAATACCCTTCAAGAACAGGAGGATATTTCGTGTAATGCAGTCCATAGTTCATTGTATGCTTTAAATATCTAAGCACTCTTACTAATGCATACCAATGATCTTTCCCAGGATTGTGGGAGTAACGACTCAATCTACTTACACTATAAGCCAAGTCCGGTCTAGTACAATTCATAATATACATCAAGCTGCCGAGAACTTGAGTATATTCTAACTGAGCTACAGTATCACCTTTATTCTTCTTTAGATGACTAGAAGCATCAAATGGGGTGACAACCGGCTTGTCATCATAGTGTCCAAACTTCTTGAGTACACTTTCAATATAATGGGACTGAGTAAGAGTATATCCATCTGGTCTTCTTTGAACTCTTACACCAAGGATCACATCTACTACTCCCAAGTCTTTCATGGAAAAGGAGGAGTGTAGCATTTTCTTGGTTTGATTGATCACATCCAGATTAGTACCCATTATAAGCATATCATCCACATACAAGCATATGATGACATAAGCATTCTTGTATTGTTTGACATAAACACATTTATCACATTCATTTATTCTAAATCCATTAGAGAGTAATGTGTTGTCAAACTTCTCGTGTCATTGCTTTGGAGCCTGTTTTAGTCCATAAAGTGATCTAACTAACTTATAGACTTTGTTTTCTTGACCTTTAACCACAAACCCTTCAGGTTGATTCATATATATCTCTTCATCTAGTTCACCATACAAGAAGGCAGTTTTCACATCCATTTGGTGTATTTCCAAATTATGAATGGATGCAATTGCTACTAATGTGCGAATTGATGTAATTCTTGTAACAGGTGAATAGGTGTCAAAGAAGTCTTGACCCTCTTTTTGACGATACCCTTTAGCTACTAAACGAGCTTTGTACTTCTCTATGGTACCATCAGGTCTAAACTTCTTCTTGAATATCCATTTGTGCCCAATTGGTTTTTGCCCATGTGGCAAATCCACCAATTTCCAAGTGTTATTTTGCACAATGGAGTCAATCTCACTTTTGATTGCCTCTTTCCAGTAAGGAGCTTCAGAGGAGTCCATAGCTTCCTTATATGTTTGTGGTTCCTTATTCACTACATAGGTCATGTAATCAGGTCCAAAATCTTTGGCTATTTTGCCCCGTTTGCTTCTTCTAGGTTCTAAGTTGTCTTCTTGAACCTTTGAAGAATTCTCTTCATTTGATTGTAAACTTTTGTCTGGAATCGTATCATTCAGTCCATCATCTAGAGGTCTTTTCCTAGAGTAGGTAACCTCTTTTCCTTTATCCTTAAAAGGAAAAGTATTTTCAAAGAATTCAGCCTCTGCTGATTCCATGATGGTTTGGTTATGGATCTCATCAACATGTGATTTATACACAAGAAACCTGTATGCTGCACTATTCATGGCAGGGCCAAGATAGATGCAATCTATGGTTTTTGGTCCAAGTTTAGTCCTCTTAGGAAGAGGTACTTGAACCTTAGCAAGGCAACCCCACACTTTCATCCTTTTATAAGAGGGTAACCTCCCTTTCCATAGATGATATGGTGATTTATCACTCTTTTTATGAGGAATTCTATTAAGTATTGTATTTGCTGCAAGACATGCTTCTCCCCACAGATTATGTGGTGCTCCAGAAGTAATTAACATTGAATTAATCATGTTTTTCAATGTTCTATTCTTTCTTTCTGCCACTCCATTTTGTTGAGGAGTATATGGAGCAGTTGTTTGATGTATAATACCGTTTAAAGAACAAAATTCAGCAAAGTCTTTGGATTCATATTCTCCTCCTCGATCAGACCTTAGAATTTTGATCTTTTTGTCAAGTTGATTTTCAACTTCAGCCTTGTAATTCTTAAAATAATTCAAGGCTTCATCTTTGGTATTTAACAAATAAATATAATAATACTTACTGCAATCATCAATAAAGGATATATAATAATTCTTTCCTCCTCTTGTAGGTGTTGCTCTAAAATCACATAAATCAGAGTGGATTAAGCCAAGTATTTCATTAGATTTTTCAACCGATTTATGAGGATGTTGTGTAAATTTTGATTCTACACAAACCTCACATTTTATATTTTTATCTAACGAACATTTTGGTAACATGCTAAGTTTTGCCATTCTTTGAATAGAACGAAAATTAACATGTCCCAAACGAGAATGCCACAAAATTGAAGGATCATGCATATACATAGAAGAGGGGCTAGTAGTGCCCATTATTGCATTAGCATTAATATTGGTTACATCATTGTTTGGTGTTTCAACACCATAGTACAAAGGTAATACACTGACTTTGAAGAGACCCTCACTAAGGTATCCCTTTCCAACATACATCCCACCCTTGGTGAGAACAAATTTATCAGATTCAAATACAAGTTTGAAACCTTTGTTACTAAGAATAGGACCAGAAATCAAATTCTTAGTAATTTCAGGAACATGCAAGACATCACATAAAACAAGTTCTTTTTCAGAAGTCAATTGTAGTTTCACTTTTCCCTTTCCTTCAACTTTTGCAGTAGAGCCATTCCCCATAAACATTGGTTCAGAATCCGAGACTTTCTGGTATGTAGAAAACATGGTTCGGGAGTTGCAAATGTGCCTTGTGGCTCCAGTATCAATCCACCAATCCACACAATTGCTAACCATGTTGGTTTGAATCACAACAACAAATTGATTTGGTGATTCAACCATGTTGGCTTGACCAGAATTTCCTCCACCAGAATTGCCACCATTGTTTCCATTGTTTCCTCCATTGTTCCCTCGATTATTTCCTCCATTGTTTCCTCCTTGACCCCTCCTGAATCTGCAATCTTTGGCCTTGTGTCCAATTTTGCCACAAACATAGCATGGACCAGAATTCTTCTTGAAATTCTTCTTGTTAGGGCCATGATTTTTGCCATCTTTGGAAGAGTTTTTGGAGCCTTGCTTCCCTTTCTTGTTGTTGTGCTTTGTCCTTGAAGTACTTGCTTCTCCAACAAAGTTTGCACTTGGTTCCAAGGAATTTGCATCTGCCTTCTCATTCAATTTGTTATCTTCTTCCACACGAATTCTCAACACAAGTTGCTCAAAACTCATGTCATCAGTTAAGTGCTTAAGATATAATTTGAAATTCTTCCAAGAAGGAGGAAGTTTTTCAATGATTGAACCAACAAGAAAATTAGAGTTTATACCCATACCTTCAACTTCAAGATCATGTGCAATGACTTGAATTTCCTCCACTTGTTTGAGGACAGATTTGGTATCCACCATCTTGAAATTCATGAACTTTCCAATCACGAATTTCTTGGAACATGCCACTTCTGTTTTGTATTTCTTTTCCAGTGATTCCCATATCTCTCTTGCAGTAGTCATGGTAGAGTAGATATCATAGAGAGAATCATCCAGGGCATTTAGAATATAATTTCTGCAATTATATTCATTTGTGTTCCAAGTTTCCACAGCCCTTTGATGTTCTGCCATTTGGGCTTCACTGGGTGGTGTTGTTCCTTCTGCAGTGGTTGTACCAATAGGAGGAGAGGGAGAATCATCAGTGAGAACATTGGAAACATGAAGAGTTGTTAGATAAAACAACATCTTCTGTTGCCATCTTCGAAAATCTGAGCCTTTGAATTTCTCAGGCTTTTCCACATGTGTTTTGATGATGGATTGTTGATCCATTCTTCCACTTTTTAATTTCTGTCTTAGATTGTTAATACAGAAGTATACAATCAACAAAATTAACAGAAATAAAACAAACGAAATTGAAATATATGTATGAAATATACAAGAATCAGTTTGCAGAAAACATACTTGATGGTTTATGCTTACAACAGAAACACAAAAACGAAATTATGTAGATTGAGGCCTGCAAATTGCAGTGTCCTAAGACAGAAATTTCCCTGGTGGGGATCTGTCTAGAGGATACAACAATCAATCAAGAACTTCTCTTGATTCTGACGAAATTCCTATGTTCCCTTCATCTTTGGAAGAACGAATTTTTAAAGAGAATTCTGTGGTGTGAATGATGATGTTTTTCAACCCCTTTCAGATGAATGAAACAGGTATTTATAGGTATTAGTTATGACAGTTGGAAACTGTCAAAACCGAAAATAACTGTTAAAAACCTGTCATTCAGTAATTACGAATTTAATAATAAAAAAATAAAAATTAATTTCGTAATTAAAAATTATCTAATTAATCAGGAAGACCCCAAGAGCCCCAAGGCCCAAGGCCCATCTTTTGACCATTAAATATTCTCTTGATATTAGCCCATTTTCAATCCAATTAGGCTAATCCAACACCACAACCCAAGCCCAATATGCTTAACCCCTTACTTGACCCATTTAGTTAAATGAGTAGGACTAGACATATAAGGTGGGAGAAGGTTTTCTCTTCCACCAATGTGGGATAAGTCCCACATTGTAATTTTGTAGTCAAAGTTCCAACAATACCCCACATTTTCTATTCAAACTCCAATAATACCCCACATTTGAATAGAAAATAAGTGAACTTTGATATTCAAATAAGGGAAGTAAGATATGACATGCATCTGAATAGGTGTTGTAAAACTTGAACCTTTCATAGTGAGTACTACTTGGATCTACTTTGTGGGTAGTGAACTAGAGTCTTGAACTAACCACTTTTTATAGTAGAATAAAAAACAAGAAGTATCACACATATCATATCTAAGCATAGATCATTTCTTACCGTTGTGTTCATTTCGGTCATGAACGATCCTTTCTTCATGAGACTTTTAGAGAGCTTTAGCCATATCAGCTCCCAAAGATGCGACCTCACATCCATCTCACATAGGTAATGCTAATCTGGAATAATCCGTACTTATTCCACTGTAGAAGCTATCAGCATTATTAAGAATAAAGCATTCATCCCTATAACATCAACGGAAAAACACAAAACAAATATCATGGGAGTGAGCATACCTTTGTGTTAGTGCTTCTTTGAGTCTTCCCCAACTAGTTGTCCTATTGAACCTAGACCATGGGATCTCCAATGTTGCTAGGTTAGGTTTCCGCAAGGTGGTGACTCATTGTGTTGGCTTTAAGCCCATTCCCCTCGATGTGAAGAGAACTTGCTCTCTACTCAGGCCTTTTGTCAAGGGATCAGCTATATTTTCCTTTGACTTTATGTAACTAATGGAAATGATTCCATTCTTCAGCAAGTCTCGTATTGTAATATGTCTGCGCCTAATGTGTCTCGACTTGCCATTGTATATTTGACTTTGTGCTCTAGTAAGAGCAGCCATACTATCACAATGTATGCCAATGGCAGTAACAGGTTGAGGCCACAGAGGAATACCTTCTAGGAAGCTTTTAAGCCATTCAGCTTCTTCAGCAGCTTTATCTAAAGCAACAAACTCTGCTTCCATTGTAGAACGAGTATTCACAGTTTGCTTAGATGATTTCCAAGAGATAGCAGCTCCACCAAGAGTGAACACATATCCACTTGTGGATTTTGCCTCAGAAGTATTGGAAATCCAATTTGCATCACAATACCCTTCAAGAACAGGAGGATATTTTTCGTGTAATGCAGTCCATAGTTCATTGTATGCTTTAAATATCTAAGCACTCTTACTAATGCATACCAATGATCTTTCCCAGGATTGTGGGAGTAACGACTCAATCTACTTACACTATAAGCCAAGTCCGGTCTAGTACAATTCATAATATACATCAAGCTGCCGAGAACTTGAGTATATTCTAACTGAGCTACAGTATCACCTTTATTCTTCTTTAGATGACTAGAAGCATCAAATGGGGTGACAACCGGCTTGTCATCATAGTGTCCAAACTTCTTGAGTACACTTTCAATATAATGGGACTGAGTAAGAGTATATCCATCTGGTCTTCTTTGAACTCTTACACCAAGGATCACATCTACTACTCCCAAGTCTTTCATGGAAAAGGAGGAGTGTAGCATTTTCTTGGTTTGATTGATCACATCCAGATTAGTACCCATTATAAGCATATCATCCACATACAAGCATATGATGACATAAGCATTCTTGTATTGTTTGACATAAACACATTTATCACATTCATTTATTCTAAATCCATTAGAGAGTAATGTGTTGTCAAACTTCTCGTGCCATTGCTTTGGAGCCTGTTTTAGTCCATAAAGTGATCTAACTAACTTACAGACTTTGTTTTCTTGACCTTTAACCACAAACCCTTCAGGTTGATTCATATATATCTCTTCATCTAGTTCACCATACAAGAAGGCAGTTTTCACATCCATTTGGTGTATTTCCAAATTATGAATGGATGCAATTGCTACTAATGTGCGAATTGATGTAATTCTTGTAACAGGTGAATAGGTGTCAAAGAAGTCTTGACCCTCTTTTTGACGATACCCTTTAGCTACTAAACGAGCTTTGTACTTCTCTATGGTACCATCAGGTCTAAACTTCTTCTTGAATATCCATTTGTGCCCAATTGGTTTTTGCCCATGTGGCAAATCCACCAATTTCCAAGTGTTATTTTGCACAATGGAGTCAATCTCACTTTTGATTGCCTCTTTCCAGTAAGGAGCTTCAGAGGAGTCCATAGCTTCCTTATATGTTTGTGGTTCCTTATTCACTACATAGGTCATGTAATCAGGTCCAAAATCTTTGGCTATTTTGCCCCGTTTGCTTCTTCTAGGTTCTAAGTTGTCTTCTTGAACCTTTGAAGAATTCTCTTCATTTGATTGTAAACTTTTGTCTGGAATCGTATCATTCAGTCCATCATCTAGAGGTCTTTTCCTAGAGTAGGTAACCTCTTTTCCTTTATCCTTAAAAGGAAAAGTATTTTCAAAGAATTCAGCCTCTGCTGATTCCATGATGGTTTGGTTATGGATCTCATCAACATGTGATTTATACACAAGAAACCTGTATGCTGCACTATTCATGGCAGGGCCAAGATAGATGCAATCTATGGTTTTTGGTCCAAGTTTAGTCCTCTTAGGAAGAGGTACTTGAACCTTAGCAAGGCAACCCCACACTTTCATCCTTTTATAAGAGGGTAACCTCCCTTTCCATAGATGATATGGTGATTTATCACTCTTTTTATGAGGAATTCTATTAAGTATTGTATTTGCTGCAAGACATGCTTCTCCCCACAGATTATGTGGTGCTCCAGAAGTAATTAACATTGAATTAATCATGTTTTTCAATGTTCTATTCTTTCTTTCTGCCACTCCATTTTGTTGAGGAGTATATGGAGCAGTTGTTTGATGTATAATACCGTTTAAAGAACAAAATTCAGCAAAGTCTTTGGATTCATATTCTCCTCCTCGATCAGACCTTAGAATTTTGATCTTTTTGTCAAGTTGATTTTCAACTTCAGCCTTGTAATTCTTAAAATAATTCAAGGCTTCATCTTTGGTATTTAACAAATAAATATAACAATACTTACTGCAATCATCAATAAAGGATATATAATAATTCTTTCCTCCTCTTGTAGGTGTTGCTCTAAAATCACATAAATCAGAGTGGATTAAGCCAAGTATTTCATTAGATTTTTCAACCGATTTATGAGGATGTTGTGTAAATTTTGATTCTACACAAACCTCACATTTTATATTTTTATCTAACGAACATTTTGGTAACATGCTAAGTTTTGCCATTCTTTGAATAGAACGAAAATTAACATGTCCCAAACGAGAATGCCACAAAATTGAAGGATCATGCATATACATAGAAGAGGGGCTAGTAGTGCCCATTATTGCATTAGCATTAATATTGGTTACATCATTGTTTGGTGTTTCAACACCATAGTACAAAGGTAATACACTGACTTTGAAGAGACCCTCACTAAGGTATCCCTTTCCAACATACATCCCACCCTTGGTGAGAACAAATTTATCAGATTCAAATACAAGTTTGAAACCTTTGTTACTAAGAATAGGACCAGAAATCAAATTCTTAGTAATTTCAGGAACATGCAAGACATCACATAAAACAAGTTCTTTTTCAGAAGTCAATTGTAGTTTCACTTTTCCCTTTCCTTCAACTTTTGCAGTAGAGCCATTCCCCATAAACATTGGTTCAGAATCCGAGACTTTCTGGTATGTAGAAAACATGGTTCGGGAGTTGCAAATGTGCCTTGTGGCTCCAGTATCAATCCACCAATCCACACAATTGCTAACCATGTTGGTTTGAATCACAGCAACAAATTGATTTGGTGATTCAACCATGTTGGCTTGACCAGAATTTCCTCCACCAGAATTGCCACCATTGTTTCCATTGTTTCCTCCATTGTTCCCTCGATTATTTCCTCCATTGTTTCCTCCTTGACCCCTCCTGAATCTGCAATCTTTGGCCTTGTGTCCAATTTTGCCACAAACATAGCATGGACCAGAATTCTTCTTGAAATTCTTCTTGTTAGGGCCATGATTTTTGCCATCTTTGGAAGAGTTTTTGGAGCCTTGCTTCCCTTTCTTGTTGTTGTGCTTTGTCCTTGAAGTACTTGCTTCTCCAACAAAGTTTGCACTTGGTTCCAAGGAATTTGCATCTGCCTTCTCATTCAATCTGTTATCTTCTTCCACACGAATTCTCAACACAAGTTGCTCAAAACTCATGTCATCAGTTAAAAGCTTAAGATATAATTTGAAATTCTTCCAAGAAGGAGGAAGTTTTTCAATGATTGAACCAACAAGAAAATTAGAGTTTATACCCATACCTTCAACTTCAAGATCATGTGCAATGACTTGAATTTCCTCCACTTGTTTGAGGACAGATTTGGTATCCACCATCTTGAAATTCATGAACTTTCCAATCACGAATTTCTTGGAACATGCCACTTCTGTTTTGTATTTCTTTTCCAGTGATTCCCATATCTCTCTTGCAGTAGTCATGGTAGAGTAGATATCATAGAGAGAATCATCCAGGGCATTTAGAATATAATTTCTGCAATTATATTCATTTGTGTTCCAAGTTTCCACAGCCCTTTGATGTTCTGCCATTTGGGCTTCACTGGGTGGTGTTGTTCCTTCTGCAGTGGTTGTACCAATAGGAGGAGAGGGAGAATCATCAGTGAGAACATTGGAAACATGAAGAGTTGTTAGATAAAACAACATCTTCTGTTGCCATCTTCGAAAATCTGAGCCTTTGAATTTCTCAGGCTTTTCCACATGTGTTTTGATGATGGATTGTTGATCCATTCTTCCACTTTTTAATTTCTGTCTTAGATTGTTAATACAGAAGTATACAATCAACAAAATTAACAGAAATAAAACAAACGAAATTGAAATATATGTATGAAATATACAAGAATCAGTTTGCAGAAAACATACTTGATGGTTTATGCTTACAACAGAAACACAAAAACGAAATTATGTAGATTGAGGCCTGCAAATTGCAGTGTCCTAAGACAGAAATTTCCCTGGTGGGGATCTGTCTAGAGGATACAACAATCAATCAAGAACTTCTCTTGATTCTGACGAAATTCCTATGTTCCCTTCATCTTTGGAAGAACGAATTTTTAAAGAGAATTCTGTGGTGTGAATGATGATGTTTTTCAACCCCTTTCAGATGAATGAAACAGGTATTTATAGGTATTAGTTATGACAGTTGGAAACTGTCAAAACCGAAAATAACTGTTAAAAACCTGTCATTCAGTAATTACGAATTTAATAATAAAAAAATAAAAATTAATTTCGTAATTAAAAATTATCTAATTAATCAGGAAGACCCCAAGAGCCCCAAGGCCCAAGGCCCATCTTTTGACCATTAAATATTCTCTTGATATTAGCCCATTTTCAATCCAATTAGGCTAATCCAACACCACAACCCAAGCCCAATATGCTTAACCCCTTACTTGACCCATTTAGTTAAATGAGTAGGACTAGACATATAAGGTGGGAGAAGGTTTTCTCTTCCACCAATGTGGGATAAGTCCCACATTGTAATTTTGTAGTCAAAGTTCCAACAATACCCCACATTTTCTATTCAAACTCCAATAATACCCCACATTTGAATAGAAAATAAGTGAACTTTGATATTCAAATAAGGGAAGTAAGATATGACATGCATCTGAATAGGTGTTGTAAAACTTGAACCTTTCATAGTGAGTACTACTTGGATCTACTTTGTGGGTAGTGAACTAGAGTCTTGAACTAACCACTTTTTATAGTAGAATAAAAAACAAGAAGTATCACACATATCATATCTAAGCATAGATCATTTCTTACCGTTGTGTTCATTTCGGTCATGAACGATCCTTTCTTCATGAGACTTTTAGAGAGCTTTAGCCATATCAGCTCCCAAAGATGCGACCTCACATCCATCTCACATAGGTAATGCTAATCTGGAATAATCCGTACTTATTCCACTGTAGAAGCTATCAGCATTATTAAGAATAAAGCATTCATCCCTATAACATCAACGGAAAAACACAAAACAAATATCATGGGAGTGAGCATACCTTTGTGTTAGTGCTTCTTTGAGTCTTCCCCAACTAGTTGTCCTATTGAACCTAGACCATGGGATCTCCAATGTTGCTAGGTTAGGTTTCCGCAAGGTGGTGACTCATTGTGTTGGCTTTAAGCCCATTCCCCTCGATGTGAAGAGAACTTGCTCTCTACTCAGGCCTTTTGTCAAGGGATCAGCTATATTTTCCTTTGACTTTATGTAACTAATGGAAATGATTCCATTCTTCAGCAAGTCTCGTATTGTAATATGTCTGCGCCTAATGTGTCTCGACTTGCCATTGTATATTTGACTTTGTGCTCTAGTAAGAGCAGCCATACTATCACAATGTATGCCAATGGCAGTAACAGGTTGAGGCCACAGAGGAATACCTTCTAGGAAGCTTTTAAGCCATTCAGCTTCTTCAGCAGCTTTATCTAAAGCAACAAACTCTGCTTCCATTGTAGAACGAGTATTCACAGTTTGCTTAGATGATTTCCAAGAGATAGCAGCTCCACCAAGAGTGAACACATATCCACTTGTGGATTTTGCCTCAGAAGTATTGGAAATCCAATTTGCATCACAATACCCTTCAAGAACAGGAGGATATTTCGTGTAATGCAGTCCATAGTTCATTGTATGCTTTAAATATCTAAGCACTCTTACTAATGCATACCAATGATCTTTCCCAGGATTGTGGGAGTAACGACTCAATCTACTTACACTATAAGCCAAGTCCGGTCTAGTACAATTCATAATATACATCAAGCTGCCGAGAACTTGAGTATATTCTAACTGAGCTACAGTATCACCTTTATTCTTCTTTAGATGACTAGAAGCATCAAATGGGGTGACAACCGGCTTGTCATCATAGTGTCCAAACTTCTTGAGTACACTTTCAATATAATGGGACTGAGTAAGAGTATATCCATCTGGTCTTCTTTGAACTCTTACACCAAGGATCACATCTACTACTCCCAAGTCTTTCATGGAAAAGGAGGAGTGTAGCATTTTCTTGGTTTGATTGATCACATCCAGATTAGTACCCATTATAAGCATATCATCCACATACAAGCATATGATGACATAAGCATTCTTGTATTGTTTGACATAAACACATTTATCACATTCATTTATTCTAAATCCATTAGAGAGTAATGTGTTGTCAAACTTCTCGTGCCATTGCTTTGGAGCCTGTTTTAGTCCATAAAGTGATCTAACTAACTTACAGACTTTGTTTTCTTGACCTTTAACCACAAACCCTTCAGGTTGATTCATATATATCTCTTCATCTAGTTCACCATACAAGAAGGCAGTTTTCACATCCATTTGGTGTATTTCCAAATTATGAATGGATGCAATTGCTACTAATGTGCGAATTGATGTAATTCTTGTAACAGGTGAATAGGTGTCAAAGAAGTCTTGACCCTCTTTTTGACGATACCCTTTAGCTACTAAACGAGCTTTGTACTTCTCTATGGTACCATCAGGTCTAAACTTCTTCTTGAATATCCATTTGTGCCCAATTGGTTTTTGCCCATGTGGCAAATCCACCAATTTCCAAGTGTTATTTTGCACAATGGAGTCAATCTCACTTTTGATTGCCTCTTTCCAGTAAGGAGCTTCAGAGGAGTCCATAGCTTCCTTATATGTTTGTGGTTCCTTATTCACTACATAGGTCATGTAATCAGGTCCAAAATCTTTGGCTATTTTGCCCCGTTTGCTTCTTCTAGGTTCTAAGTTGTCTTCTTGAACCTTTGAAGAATTCTCTTCATTTGATTGTAAACTTTTGTCTGGAATCGTATCATTCAGTCCATCATCTAGAGGTCTTTTCCTAGAGTAGGTAACCTCTTTTCCTTTATCCTTAAAAGGAAAAGTATTTTCAAAGAATTCAGCCTCTGCTGATTCCATGATGGTTTGGTTATGGATCTCATCAACATGTGATTTATACACAAGAAACCTGTATGCTGCACTATTCATGGCAGGGCCAAGATAGATGCAATCTATGGTTTTTGGTCCAAGTTTAGTCCTCTTAGGAAGAGGTACTTGAACCTTAGCAAGGCAACCCCACACTTTCATCCTTTTATAAGAGGGTAACCTCCCTTTCCATAGATGATATGGTGATTTATCACTCTTTTTATGAGGAATTCTATTAAGTATTGTATTTGCTGCAAGACATGCTTCTCCCCACAGATTATGTGGTGCTCCAGAAGTAATTAACATTGAATTAATCATGTTTTTCAATGTTCTATTCTTTCTTTCTGCCACTCCATTTTGTTGAGGAGTATATGGAGCAGTTGTTTGATGTATAATACCGTTTAAAGAACAAAATTCAGCAAAGTCTTTGGATTCATATTCTCCTCCTCGATCAGACCTTAGAATTTTGATCTTTTTGTCAAGTTGATTTTCAACTTCAGCCTTGTAATTCTTAAAATAATTCAAGGCTTCATCTTTGGTATTTAACAAATAAATATAACAATACTTACTGCAATCATCAATAAAGGATATATAATAATTCTTTCCTCCTCTTGTAGGTGTTGCTCTAAAATCACATAAATCAGAGTGGATTAAGCCAAGTATTTCATTAGATTTTTCAACCGATTTATGAGGATGTTGTGTAAATTTTGATTCTACACAAACCTCACATTTTATATTTTTATCTAACGAACATTTTGGTAACATGCTAAGTTTTGCCATTCTTTGAATAGAACGAAAATTAACATGTCCCAAACGAGAATGCCACAAAATTGAAGGATCATGCATATACATAGAAGAGGGGCTAGTAGTGCCCATTATTGCATTAGCATTAATATTGGTTACATCATTGTTTGGTGTTTCAACACCATAGTACAAAGGTAATACACTGACTTTGAAGAGACCCTCACTAAGGTATCCCTTTCCAACATACATCCCACCCTTGGTGAGAACAAATTTATCAGATTCAAATACAAGTTTGAAACCTTTGTTACTAAGAATAGGACCAGAAATCAAATTCTTAGTAATTTCAGGAACATGCAAGACATCACATAAAACAAGTTCTTTTTCAGAAGTCAATTGTAGTTTCACTTTTCCCTTTCCTTCAACTTTTGCAGTAGAGCCATTCCCCATAAACATTGGTTCAGAATCCGAGACTTTCTGGTATGTAGAAAACATGGTTCGGGAGTTGCAAATGTGCCTTGTGGCTCCAGTATCAATCCACCAATCCACACAATTGCTAACCATGTTGGTTTGAATCACAGCAACAAATTGATTTGGTGATTCAACCATGTTGGCTTGACCAGAATTTCCTCCACCAGAATTGCCACCATTGTTTCCATTGTTTCCTCCATTGTTCCCTCGATTATTTCCTCCATTGTTTCCTCCTTGACCCCTCCTGAATCTGCAATCTTTGGCCTTGTGTCCAATTTTGCCACAAACATAGCATGGACCAGAATTCTTCTTGAAATTCTTCTTGTTAGGGCCATGATTTTTGCCATCTTTGGAAGAGTTTTTGGAGCCTTGCTTCCCTTTCTTGTTGTTGTGCTTTGTCCTTGAAGTACTTGCTTCTCCAACAAAGTTTGCACTTGGTTCCAAGGAATTTGCATCTGCCTTCTCATTCAATCTGTTATCTTCTTCCACACGAATTCTCAACACAAGTTGCTCAAAACTCATGTCATCAGTTAAGTGCTTAAGATATAATTTGAAATTCTTCCAAGAAGGAGGAAGTTTTTCAATGATTGAACCAACAAGAAAATTAGAGTTTATACCCATACCTTCAACTTCAAGATCATGTGCAATGACTTGAATTTCCTCCACTTGTTTGAGGACAGATTTGGTATCCACCATCTTGAAATTCATGAACTTTCCAATCACGAATTTCTTGGAACATGCCACTTCTGTTTTGTATTTCTTTTCCAGTGATTCCCATATCTCTCTTGCAGTAGTCATGGTAGAGTAGATATCATAGAGAGAATCATCCAGGGCATTTAGAATATAATTTCTGCAATTATATTCATTTGTGTTCCAAGTTTCCACAGCCCTTTGATGTTCTGCCATTTGGGCTTCACTGGGTGGTGTTGTTCCTTCTGCAGTGGTTGTACCAATAGGAGGAGAGGGAGAATCATCAGTGAGAACATTGGAAACATGAAGAGTTGTTAGATAAAACAACATCTTCTGTTGCCATCTTCGAAAATCTGAGCCTTTGAATTTCTCAGGCTTTTCCACATGTGTTTTGATGATGGATTGTTGATCCATTCTTCCACTTTTTAATTTCTGTCTTAGATTGTTAATACAGAAGTATACAATCAACAAAATTAACAGAAATAAAACAAACGAAATTGAAATATATGTATGAAATATACAAGAATCAGTTTGCAGAAAACATACTTGATGGTTTATGCTTACAACAGAAACACAAAAACGAAATTATGTAGATTGAGGCCTGCAAATTGCAGTGTCCTAAGACAGAAATTTCCCTGGTGGGGATCTGTCTAGAGGATACAACAATCAATCAAGAACTTCTCTTGATTCTGACGAAATTCCTATGTTCCCTTCATCTTTGGAAGAACGAATTTTTAAAGAGAATTCTGTGGTGTGAATGATGATGTTTTTCAACCCCTTTCAGATGAATGAAACAGGTATTTATAGGTATTAGTTATGACAGTTGGAAACTGTCAAAACCGAAAATAACTGTTAAAAACCTGTCATTCAGTAATTACGAATTTAATAATAAAAAAATAAAAATTAATTTCGTAATTAAAAATTATCTAATTAATCAGGAAGACCCCAAGAGCCCCAAGGCCCAAGGCCCATCTTTTGACCATTAAATATTCTCTTGATATTAGCCCATTTTCAATCCAATTAGGCTAATCCAACACCACAACCCAAGCCCAATATGCTTAACCCCTTACTTGACCCATTTAGTTAAATGAGTAGGACTAGACATATAAGGTGGGAGAAGGTTTTCTCTTCCACCAATGTGGGATAAGTCCCACATTGTAATTTTGTAGTCAAAGTTCCAACAATACCCCACATTTTCTATTCAAACTCCAATAATACCCCACATTTGAATAGAAAATAAGTGAACTTTGATATTCAAATAAGGGAAGTAAGATATGACATGCATCTGAATAGGTGTTGTAAAACTTGAACCTTTCATAGTGAGTACTACTTGGATCTACTTTGTGGGTAGTGAACTAGAGTCTTGAACTAACCACTTTTTATAGTAGAATAAAAAACAAGAAGTATCACACATATCATATCTAAGCATAGATCATTTCTTACCGTTGTGTTCATTTCGGTCATGAACGATCCTTTCTTCATGAGACTTTTAGAGAGCTTTAGCCATATCAGCTCCCAAAGATGCGACCTCACATCCATCTCACATAGGTAATGCTAATCTGGAATAATCCGTACTTATTCCACTGTAGAAGCTATCAGCATTATTAAGAATAAAGCATTCATCCCTATAACATCAACGGAAAAACACAAAACAAATATCATGGGAGTGAGCATACCTTTGTGTTAGTGCTTCTTTGAGTCTTCCCCAACTAGTTGTCCTATTGAACCTAGACCATGGGATCTCCAATGTTGCTAGGTTAGGTTTCCGCAAGGTGGTGACTCATTGTGTTGGCTTTAAGCCCATTCCCCTCGATGTGAAGAGAACTTGCTCTCTACTCAGGCCTTTTGTCAAGGGATCAGCTATATTTTCCTTTGACTTTATGTAACTAATGGAAATGATTCCATTCTTCAGCAAGTCTCGTATTGTAATATGTCTGCGCCTAATGTGTCTCGACTTGCCATTGTATATTTGACTTTGTGCTCTAGTAAGAGCAGCCATACTATCACAATGTATGCCAATGGCAGTAACAGGTTGAGGCCACAGAGGAATACCTTCTAGGAAGCTTTTAAGCCATTCAGCTTCTTCAGCAGCTTTATCTAAAGCAACAAACTCTGCTTCCATTGTAGAACGAGTATTCACAGTTTGCTTAGATGATTTCCAAGAGATAGCAGCTCCACCAAGAGTGAACACATATCCACTTGTGGATTTTGCCTCAGAAGTATTGGAAATCCAATTTGCATCACAATACCCTTCAAGAACAGGAGGATATTTCGTGTAATGCAGTCCATAGTTCATTGTATGCTTTAAATATCTAAGCACTCTTACTAATGCATACCAATGATCTTTCCCAGGATTGTGGGAGTAACGACTCAATCTACTTACACTATAAGCCAAGTCCGGTCTAGTACAATTCATAATATACATCAAGCTGCCGAGAACTTGAGTATATTCTAACTGAGCTACAGTATCACCTTTATTCTTCTTTAGATGACTAGAAGCATCAAATGGGGTGACAACCGGCTTGTCATCATAGTGTCCAAACTTCTTGAGTACACTTTCAATATAATGGGACTGAGTAAGAGTATATCCATCTGGTCTTCTTTGAACTCTTACACCAAGGATCACATCTACTACTCCCAAGTCTTTCATGGAAAAGGAGGAGTGTAGCATTTTCTTGGTTTGATTGATCACATCCAGATTAGTACCCATTATAAGCATATCATCCACATACAAGCATATGATGACATAAGCATTCTTGTATTGTTTGACATAAACACATTTATCACATTCATTTATTCTAAATCCATTAGAGAGTAATGTGTTGTCAAACTTCTCGTGCCATTGCTTTGGAGCCTGTTTTAGTCCATAAAGTGATCTAACTAACTTACAGACTTTGTTTTCTTGACCTTTAACCACAAACCCTTCAGGTTGATTCATATATATCTCTTCATCTAGTTCACCATACAAGAAGGCAGTTTTCACATCCATTTGGTGTATTTCCAAATTATGAATGGATGCAATTGCTACTAATGTGCGAATTGATGTAATTCTTGTAACAGGTGAATAGGTGTCAAAGAAGTCTTGACCCTCTTTTTGACGATACCCTTTAGCTACTAAACGAGCTTTGTACTTCTCTATGGTACCATCAGGTCTAAACTTCTTCTTGAATATCCATTTGTGCCCAATTGGTTTTTGCCCATGTGGCAAATCCACCAATTTCCAAGTGTTATTTTGCACAATGGAGTCAATCTCACTTTTGATTGCCTCTTTCCAGTAAGGAGCTTCAGAGGAGTCCATAGCTTCCTTATATGTTTGTGGTTCCTTATTCACTACATAGGTCATGTAATCAGGTCCAAAATCTTTGGCTATTTTGCCCCGTTTGCTTCTTCTAGGTTCTAAGTTGTCTTCTTGAACCTTTGAAGAATTCTCTTCATTTGATTGTAAACTTTTGTCTGGAATCGTATCATTCAGTCCATCATCTAGAGGTCTTTTCCTAGAGTAGGTAACCTCTTTTCCTTTATCCTTAAAAGGAAAAGTATTTTCAAAGAATTCAGCCTCTGCTGATTCCATGATGGTTTGGTTATGGATCTCATCAACATGTGATTTATACACAAGAAACCTGTATGCTGCACTATTCATGGCAGGGCCAAGATAGATGCAATCTATGGTTTTTGGTCCAAGTTTAGTCCTCTTAGGAAGAGGTACTTGAACCTTAGCAAGGCAACCCCACACTTTCATCCTTTTATAAGAGGGTAACCTCCCTTTCCATAGATGATATGGTGATTTATCACTCTTTTTATGAGGAATTCTATTAAGTATTGTATTTGCTGCAAGACATGCTTCTCCCCACAGATTATGTGGTGCTCCAGAAGTAATTAACATTGAATTAATCATGTTTTTCAATGTTCTATTCTTTCTTTCTGCCACTACCATTTTGTTGAGGAGTATATGGAGCAGTTGTTTGATGTATAATACCGTTTAAAGAACAAAATTCAGCAAAGTCTTTGGATTCATATTCTCCTCCTCGATCAGACCTTAGAATTTTGATCTTTTTGTCAAGTTGATTTTCAACTTCAGCCTTGTAATTCTTAAAATAATTCAAGGCTTCATCTTTGGTATTTAACAAATAAATATAACAATACTTACTGCAATCATCAATAAAGGATATATAATAATTCTTTCCTCCTCTTGTAGGTGTTGCTCTAAAATCACATAAATCAGAGTGGATTAAGCCAAGTATTTCATTAGATTTTTCAACCGATTTATGAGGATGTTGTGTAAATTTTGATTCTACACAAACCTCACATTTTATATTTTTATCTAACGAACATTTTGGTAACATGCTAAGTTTTGCCATTCTTTGAATAGAACGAAAATTAACATGTCCCAAACGAGAATGCCACAAAATTGAAGGATCATGCATATACATAGAAGAGGGGCTAGTAGTGCCCATTATTGCATTAGCATTAATATTGGTTACATCATTGTTTGGTGTTTCAACACCATAGTACAAAGGTAATACACTGACTTTGAAGAGACCCTCACTAAGGTATCCCTTTCCAACATACATCCCACCCTTGGTGAGAACAAATTTATCAGATTCAAATACAAGTTTGAAACCTTTGTTACTAAGAATAGGACCAGAAATCAAATTCTTAGTAATTTCAGGAACATGCAAGACATCACATAAAACAAGTTCTTTTTCAGAAGTCAATTGTAGTTTCACTTTTCCCTTTCCTTCAACTTTTGCAGTAGAGCCATTCCCCATAAACATTGGTTCAGAATCCGAGACTTTCTGGTATGTAGAAAACATGGTTCGGGAGTTGCAAATGTGCCTTGTGGCTCCAGTATCAATCCACCAATCCACACAATTGCTAACCATGTTGGTTTGAATCACAGCAACAAATTGATTTGGTGATTCAACCATGTTGGCTTGACCAGAATTTCCTCCACCAGAATTGCCACCATTGTTTCCATTGTTTCCTCCATTGTTCCCTCGATTATTTCCTCCATTGTTTCCTCCTTGACCCCTCCTGAATCTGCAATCTTTGGCCTTGTGTCCAATTTTGCCACAAACATAGCATGGACCAGAATTCTTCTTGAAATTCTTCTTGTTAGGGCCATGATTTTTGCCATCTTTGGAAGAGTTTTTGGAGCCTTGCTTCCCTTTCTTGTTGTTGTGCTTTGTCCTTGAAGTACTTGCTTCTCCAACAAAGTTTGCACTTGGTTCCAAGGAATTTGCATCTGCCTTCTCATTCAATCTGTTATCTTCTTCCACACGAATTCTCAACACAAGTTGCTCAAAACTCATGTCATCAGTTAAGTGCTTAAGATATAATTTGAAATTCTTCCAAGAAGGAGGAAGTTTTTCAATGATTGAACCAACAAGAAAATTAGAGTTTATACCCATACCTTCAACTTCAAGATCATGTGCAATGACTTGAATTTCCTCCACTTGTTTGAGGACAGATTTGGTATCCACCATCTTGAAATTCATGAACTTTCCAATCACGAATTTCTTGGAACATGCCACTTCTGTTTTGTATTTCTTTTCCAGTGATTCCCATATCTCTCTTGCAGTAGTCATGGTAGAGTAGATATCATAGAGAGAATCATCCAGGGCATTTAGAATATAATTTCTGCAATTATATTCATTTGTGTTCCAAGTTTCCACAGCCCTTTGATGTTCTGCCATTTGGGCTTCACTGGGTGGTGTTGTTCCTTCTGCAGTGGTTGTACCAATAGGAGGAGAGGGAGAATCATCAGTGAGAACATTGGAAACATGAAGAGTTGTTAGATAAAACAACATCTTCTGTTGCCATCTTCGAAAATCTGAGCCTTTGAATTTCTCAGGCTTTTCCACATGTGTTTTGATGATGGATTGTTGATCCATTCTTCCACTTTTTAATTTCTGTCTTAGATTGTTAATACAGAAGTATACAATCAACAAAATTAACAGAAATAAAACAAACGAAATTGAAATATATGTATGAAATATACAAGAATCAGTTTGCAGAAAACATACTTGATGGTTTATGCTTACAACAGAAACACAAAAACGAAATTATGTAGATTGAGGCCTGCAAATTGCAGTGTCCTAAGACAGAAATTTCCCTGGTGGGGATCTGTCTAGAGGATACAACAATCAATCAAGAACTTCTCTTGATTCTGACGAAATTCCTATGTTCCCTTCATCTTTGGAAGAACGAATTTTTAAAGAGAATTCTGTGGTGTGAATGATGATGTTTTTCAACCCCTTTCAGATGAATGAAACAGGTATTTATAGGTATTAGTTATGACAGTTGGAAACTGTCAAAACCGAAAATAACTGTTAAAAACCTGTCATTCAGTAATTACGAATTTAATAATAAAAAAATAAAAATTAATTTCGTAATTAAAAATTATCTAATTAATCAGGAAGACCCCAAGAGCCCCAAGGCCCAAGGCCCATCTTTTGACCATTAAATATTCTCTTGATATTAGCCCATTTTCAATCCAATTAGGCTAATCCAACACCACAACCCAAGCCCAATATGCTTAACCCCTTACTTGACCCATTTAGTTAAATGAGTAGGACTAGACATATAAGGTGGGAGAAGGTTTTCTCTTCCACCAATGTGGGATAAGTCCCACATTGTAATTTTGTAGTCAAAGTTCCAACAATACCCCACATTTTCTATTCAAACTCCAATAATACCCCACATTTGAATAGAAAATAAGTGAACTTTGATATTCAAATAAGGGAAGTAAGATATGACATGCATCTGAATAGGTGTTGTAAAACTTGAACCTTTCATAGTGAGTACTACTTGGATCTACTTTGTGGGTAGTGAACTAGAGTCTTGAACTAACCACTTTTTATAGTAGAATAAAAAACAAGAAGTATCACACATATCATATCTAAGCATAGATCATTTCTTACCGTTGTGTTCATTTCGGTCATGAACGATCCTTTCTTCATGAGACTTTTAGAGAGCTTTAGCCATATCAGCTCCCAAAGATGCGACCTCACATCCATCTCACATAGGTAATGCTAATCTGGAATAATCCGTACTTATTCCACTGTAGAAGCTATCAGCATTATTAAGAATAAAGCATTCATCCCTATAACATCAACGGAAAAACACAAAACAAATATCATGGGAGTGAGCATACCTTTGTGTTAGTGCTTCTTTGAGTCTTCCCCAACTAGTTGTCCTATTGAACCTAGACCATGGGATCTCCAATGTTGCTAGGTTAGGTTTCCGCAAGGTGGTGACTCATTGTGTTGGCTTTAAGCCCATTCCCCTCGATGTGAAGAGAACTTGCTCTCTACTCAGGCCTTTTGTCAAGGGATCAGCTATATTTTCCTTTGACTTTATGTAACTAATGGAAATGATTCCATTCTTCAGCAAGTCTCGTATTGTAATATGTCTGCGCCTAATGTGTCTCGACTTGCCATTGTATATTTGACTTTGTGCTCTAGTAAGAGCAGCCATACTATCACAATGTATGCCAATGGCAGTAACAGGTTGAGGCCACAGAGGAATACCTTCTAGGAAGCTTTTAAGCCATTCAGCTTCTTCAGCAGCTTTATCTAAAGCAACAAACTCTGCTTCCATTGTAGAACGAGTATTCACAGTTTGCTTAGATGATTTCCAAGAGATAGCAGCTCCACCAAGAGTGAACACATATCCACTTGTGGATTTTGCCTCAGAAGTATTGGAAATCCAATTTGCATCACAATACCCTTCAAGAACAGGAGGATATTTCGTGTAATGCAGTCCATAGTTCATTGTATGCTTTAAATATCTAAGCACTCTTACTAATGCATACCAATGATCTTTCCCAGGATTGTGGGAGTAACGACTCAATCTACTTACACTATAAGCCAAGTCCGGTCTAGTACAATTCATAATATACATCAAGCTGCCGAGAACTTGAGTATATTCTAACTGAGCTACAGTATCACCTTTATTCTTCTTTAGATGACTAGAAGCATCAAATGGGGTGACAACCGGCTTGTCATCATAGTGTCCAAACTTCTTGAGTACACTTTCAATATAATGGGACTGAGTAAGAGTATATCCATCTGGTCTTCTTTGAACTCTTACACCAAGGATCACATCTACTACTCCCAAGTCTTTCATGGAAAAGGAGGAGTGTAGCATTTTCTTGGTTTGATTGATCACATCCAGATTAGTACCCATTATAAGCATATCATCCACATACAAGCATATGATGACATAAGCATTCTTGTATTGTTTGACATAAACACATTTATCACATTCATTTATTCTAAATCCATTAGAGAGTAATGTGTTGTCAAACTTCTCGTGCCATTGCTTTGGAGCCTGTTTTAGTCCATAAAGTGATCTAACTAACTTACAGACTTTGTTTTCTTGACCTTTAACCACAAACCCTTCAGGTTGATTCATATATATCTCTTCATCTAGTTCACCATACAAGAAGGCAGTTTTCACATCCATTTGGTGTATTTCCAAATTATGAATGGATGCAATTGCTACTAATGTGCGAATTGATGTAATTCTTGTAACAGGTGAATAGGTGTCAAAGAAGTCTTGACCCTCTTTTTGACGATACCCTTTAGCTACTAAACGAGCTTTGTACTTCTCTATGGTACCATCAGGTCTAAACTTCTTCTTGAATATCCATTTGTGCCCAATTGGTTTTTGCCCATGTGGCAAATCCACCAATTTCCAAGTGTTATTTTGCACAATGGAGTCAATCTCACTTTTGATTGCCTCTTTCCAGTAAGGAGCTTCAGAGGAGTCCATAGCTTCCTTATATGTTTGTGGTTCCTTATTCACTACATAGGTCATGTAATCAGGTCCAAAATCTTTGGCTATTTTGCCCCGTTTGCTTCTTCTAGGTTCTAAGTTGTCTTCTTGAACCTTTGAAGAATTCTCTTCATTTGATTGTAAACTTTTGTCTGGAATCGTATCATTCAGTCCATCATCTAGAGGTCTTTTCCTAGAGTAGGTAACCTCTTTTCCTTTATCCTTAAAAGGAAAAGTATTTTCAAAGAATTCAGCCTCTGCTGATTCCATGATGGTTTGGTTATGGATCTCATCAACATGTGATTTATACACAAGAAACCTGTATGCTGCACTATTCATGGCAGGGCCAAGATAGATGCAATCTATGGTTTTTGGTCCAAGTTTAGTCCTCTTAGGAAGAGGTACTTGAACCTTAGCAAGGCAACCCCACACTTTCATCCTTTTATAAGAGGGTAACCTCCCTTTCCATAGATGATATGGTGATTTATCACTCTTTTTATGAGGAATTCTATTAAGTATTGTATTTGCTGCAAGACATGCTTCTCCCCACAGATTATGTGGTGCTCCAGAAGTAATTAACATTGAATTAATCATGTTTTTCAATGTTCTATTCTTTCTTTCTGCCACTCCATTTTGTTGAGGAGTATATGGAGCAGTTGTTTGATGTATAATACCGTTTAAAGAACAAAATTCAGCAAAGTCTTTGGATTCATATTCTCCTCCTCGATCAGACCTTAGAATTTTGATCTTTTTGTCAAGTTGATTTTCAACTTCAGCCTTGTAATTCTTAAAATAATTCAAGGCTTCATCTTTGGTATTTAACAAATAAATATAACAATACTTACTGCAATCATCAATAAAGGATATATAATAATTCTTTCCTCCTCTTGTAGGTGTTGCTCTAAAATCACATAAATCAGAGTGGATTAAGCCAAGTATTTCATTAGATTTTTCAACCGATTTATGAGGATGTTGTGTAAATTTTGATTCTACACAAACCTCACATTTTATATTTTTATCTAACGAACATTTTGGTAACATGCTAAGTTTTGCCATTCTTTGAATAGAACGAAAATTAACATGTCCCAAACGAGAATGCCACAAAATTGAAGGATCATGCATATACATAGAAGAGGGGCTAGTAGTGCCCATTATTGCATTAGCATTAATATTGGTTACATCATTGTTTGGTGTTTCAACACCATAGTACAAAGGTAATACACTGACTTTGAAGAGACCCTCACTAAGGTATCCCTTTCCAACATACATCCCACCCTTGGTGAGAACAAATTTATCAGATTCAAATACAAGTTTGAAACCTTTGTTACTAAGAATAGGACCAGAAATCAAATTCTTAGTAATTTCAGGAACATGCAAGACATCACATAAAACAAGTTCTTTTTCATGTGCAATGACTTGAATTTCCTCCACTTGTTTGAGGACAGATTTGGTATCCACCATCTTGAAATTCATGAACTTTCCAATCACGAATTTCTTGGAACATGCCACTTCTGTTTTGTATTTCTTTTCCAGTGATTCCCATATCTCTCTTGCAGTAGTCATGGTAGAGTAGATATCATAGAGAGAATCATCCAGGGCATTTAGAATATAATTTCTGCAATTATATTCATTTGTGTTCCAAGTTTCCACAGCCCTTTGATGTTCTGCCATTTGGGCTTCACTGGGTGGTGTTGTTCCTTCTGCAGTGGTTGTACCAATAGGAGGAGAGGGAGAATCATCAGTGAGAACATTGGAAACATGAAGAGTTGTTAGATAAAACAACATCTTCTGTTGCCATCTTCGAAAATCTGAGCCTTTGAATTTCTCAGGCTTTTCCACATGTGTTTTGATGATGGATTGTTGATCCATTCTTCCACTTTTTAATTTCTGTCTTAGATTGTTAATACAGAAGTATACAATCAACAAAATTAACAGAAATAAAACAAACGAAATTGAAATATATGTATGAAATATACAAGAATCAGTTTGCAGAAAACATACTTGATGGTTTATGCTTACAACAGAAACACAAAAACGAAATTATGTAGATTGAGGCCTGCAAATTGCAGTGTCCTAAGACAGAAATTTCCCTGGTGGGGATCTGTCTAGAGGATACAACAATCAATCAAGAACTTCTCTTGATTCTGACGAAATTCCTATGTTCCCTTCATCTTTGGAAGAACGAATTTTTAAAGAGAATTCTGTGGTGTGAATGATGATGTTTTTCAACCCCTTTCAGATGAATGAAACAGGTATTTATAGGTATTAGTTATGACAGTTGGAAACTGTCAAAACCGAAAATAACTGTTAAAAACCTGTCATTCAGTAATTACGAATTTAATAATAAAAAAATAAAAATTAATTTCGTAATTAAAAATTATCTAATTAATCAGGAAGACCCCAAGAGCCCCAAGGCCCAAGGCCCATCTTTTGACCATTAAATATTCTCTTGATATTAGCCCATTTTCAATCCAATTAGGCTAATCCAACACCACAACCCAAGCCCAATATGCTTAACCCCTTACTTGACCCATTTAGTTAAATGAGTAGGACTAGACATATAAGGTGGGAGAAGGTTTTCTCTTCCACCAATGTGGGATAAGTCCCACATTGTAATTTTGTAGTCAAAGTTCCAACAATACCCCACATTTTCTATTCAAACTCCAATAATACCCCACATTTGAATAGAAAATAAGTGAACTTTGATATTCAAATAAGGGAAGTAAGATATGACATGCATCTGAATAGGTGTTGTAAAACTTGAACCTTTCATAGTGAGTACTACTTGGATCTACTTTGTGGGTAGTGAACTAGAGTCTTGAACTAACCACTTTTTATAGTAGAATAAAAAACAAGAAGTATCACACATATCATATCTAAGCATAGATCATTTCTTACCGTTGTGTTCATTTCGGTCATGAACGATCCTTTCTTCATGAGACTTTTAGAGAGCTTTAGCCATATCAGCTCCCAAAGATGCGACCTCACATCCATCTCACATAGGTAATGCTAATCTGGAATAATCCGTACTTATTCCACTGTAGAAGCTATCAGCATTATTAAGAATAAAGCATTCATCCCTATAACATCAACGGAAAAACACAAAACAAATATCATGGGAGTGAGCATACCTTTGTGTTAGTGCTTCTTTGAGTCTTCCCCAACTAGTTGTCCTATTGAACCTAGACCATGGGATCTCCAATGTTGCTAGGTTAGGTTTCCGCAAGGTGGTGACTCATTGTGTTGGCTTTAAGCCCATTCCCCTCGATGTGAAGAGAACTTGCTCTCTACTCAGGCCTTTTGTCAAGGGATCAGCTATATTTTCCTTTGACTTTATGTAACTAATGGAAATGATTCCATTCTTCAGCAAGTCTCGTATTGTAATATGTCTGCGCCTAATGTGTCTCGACTTGCCATTGTATATTTGACTTTGTGCTCTAGTAAGAGCAGCCATACTATCACAATGTATGCCAATGGCAGTAACAGGTTGAGGCCACAGAGGAATACCTTCTAGGAAGCTTTTAAGCCATTCAGCTTCTTCAGCAGCTTTATCTAAAGCAACAAACTCTGCTTCCATTGTAGAACGAGTATTCACAGTTTGCTTAGATGATTTCCAAGAGATAGCAGCTCCACCAAGAGTGAACACATATCCACTTGTGGATTTTGCCTCAGAAGTATTGGAAATCCAATTTGCATCACAATACCCTTCAAGAACAGGAGGATATTTCGTGTAATGCAGTCCATAGTTCATTGTATGCTTTAAATATCTAAGCACTCTTACTAATGCATACCAATGATCTTTCCCAGGATTGTGGGAGTAACGACTCAATCTACTTACACTATAAGCCAAGTCCGGTCTAGTACAATTCATAATATACATCAAGCTGCCGAGAACTTGAGTATATTCTAACTGAGCTACAGTATCACCTTTATTCTTCTTTAGATGACTAGAAGCATCAAATGGGGTGACAACCGGCTTGTCATCATAGTGTCCAAACTTCTTGAGTACACTTTCAATATAATGGGACTGAGTAAGAGTATATCCATCTGGTCTTCTTTGAACTCTTACACCAAGGATCACATCTACTACTCCCAAGTCTTTCATGGAAAAGGAGGAGTGTAGCATTTTCTTGGTTTGATTGATCACATCCAGATTAGTACCCATTATAAGCATATCATCCACATACAAGCATATGATGACATAAGCATTCTTGTATTGTTTGACATAAACACATTTATCACATTCATTTATTCTAAATCCATTAGAGAGTAATGTGTTGTCAAACTTCTCGTGCCATTGCTTTGGAGCCTGTTTTAGTCCATAAAGTGATCTAACTAACTTACAGACTTTGTTTTCTTGACCTTTAACCACAAACCCTTCAGGTTGATTCATATATATCTCTTCATCTAGTTCACCATACAAGAAGGCAGTTTTCACATCCATTTGGTGTATTTCCAAATTATGAATGGATGCAATTGCTACTAATGTGCGAATTGATGTAATTCTTGTAACAGGTGAATAGGTGTCAAAGAAGTCTTGACCCTCTTTTTGACGATACCCTTTAGCTACTAAACGAGCTTTGTACTTCTCTATGGTACCATCAGGTCTAAACTTCTTCTTGAATATCCATTTGTGCCCAATTGGTTTTGCCCATGTGGCAAATCCACCAATTTCCAAGTGTTATTTTGCACAATGGAGTCAATCTCACTTTTGATTGCCTCTTTCCAGTAAGGAGCTTCAGAGGAGTCCATAGCTTCCTTATATGTTTGTGGTTCCTTATTCACTACATAGGTCATGTAATCAGGTCCAAAATCTTTGGCTATTTTGCCCCGTTTGCTTCTTCTAGGTTCTAAGTTGTCTTCTTGAACCTTTGAAGAATTCTCTTCATTTGATTGTAAACTTTTGTCTGGAATCGTATCATTCAGGTCCATCATCTAGAGGTCTTTTCCTAGAGTAGGTAACCTCTTTTCCTTTATCCTTAAAAGGAAAAGTATTTTCAAAGAATTCAGCCTCTGCTGATTCCATGATGGTTTGGTTATGGATCTCATCAACATGTGATTTATACACAAGAAACCTGTATGCTGCACTATTCATGGCAGGGCCAAGATAGATGCAATCTATGGTTTTTGGTCCAAGTTTAGTCCTCTTAGGAAGAGGTACTTGAACCTTAGCAAGGCAACCCCACACTTTCATCCTTTTATAAGAGGGTAACCTCCCTTTCCATAGATGATATGGTGATTTATCACTCTTTTATGAGGAATTCTATTAAGTATTGTATTTGCTGCAAGACATGCTTCTCCCCACAGATTATGTGGTGCTCCAGAAGTAATTAACATTGAATTAATCATGTTTTTCAATGTTCTATTCTTTCTTTCTGCCACTCCATTTTGTTGAGGAGTATATGGAGCAGTTGTTTGATGTATAATACCGTTTAAAGAACAAAATTCAGCAAAGTCTTTGGATTCATATTCTCCTCCTCGATCAGACCTTAGAATTTTGATCTTTTTGTCAAGTTGATTTTCAACTTCAGCCTTGTAATTCTTAAAATAATTCAAGGCTTCATCTTTGGTATTTAACAAATAAATATAACAATACTTACTGCAATCATCAATAAAGGATATATAATAATTCTTTCCTCCTCTTGTAGGTGTTGCTCTAAAATCACATAAATCAGAGTGGATTAAGCCAAGTATTTCATTAGATTTTTCAACCGATTTATGAGGATGTTGTGTAAATTTTGATTCTACACAAACCTCACATTTTATATTTTTATCTAACGAACATTTTGGTAACATGCTAAGTTTTGCCATTCTTTGAATAGAACGAAAATTAACATGTCCCAAACGAGAATGCCACAAAATTGAAGGATCATGCATATACATAGAAGAGGGGCTAGTAGTGCCCATTATTGCATTAGCATTAATATTGGTTACATCATTGTTTGGTGTTTCAACACCATAGTACAAAGGTAATACACTGACTTTGAAGAGACCCTCACTAAGGTATCCCTTTCCAACATACATCCCACCCTTGGTGAGAACAAATTTATCAGATTCAAATACAAGTTTGAAACCTTTGTTACTAAGAATAGGACCAGAAATCAAATTCTTAGTAATTTCAGGAACATGCAAGACATCACATAAAACAAGTTCTTTTTCATGTGCAATGACTTGAATTTCCTCCACTTGTTTGAGGACAGATTTGGTATCCACCATCTTGAAATTCATGAACTTTCCAATCACGAATTTCTTGGAACATGCCACTTCTGTTTTGTATTTCTTTTCCAGTGATTCCCATATCTCTTGCAGTAGTCATGGTAGAGTAGATATCATAGAGAGAATCATCCAGGGCATTTAGAATATAATTTCTGCAATTATATTCATTTGTGTTCCAAGTTTCCACAGCCCTTTGATGTTCTGCCATTTGGGCTTCACTGGGTGGTGTTGTTCCTTCTGCAGTGGTTGTACCAATAGGAGGAGAGGGAGAATCATCAGTGAGAACATTGGAAACATGAAGAGTTGTTAGATAAAACAACATCTTCTGTTGCCATCTTCGAAAATCTGAGCCTTTGAATTCTCAGGCTTTTCCACATGTGTTTTGATGATGGATTGTTGATCCATTCTTCCACTTTTTAATTTCTGTCTTAGATTGTTAATACAGAAGTATACAATCAACAAAATTAACAGAAATAAAACAAACGAAATTGAAATATATGTATGAAATATACAAGAATCAGTTTGCAGAAAACATACTTGATGGTTTATGCTTACAACAGAAACACAAAAACGAAATTATGTAGATTGAGGCCTGCAAATTGCAGTGTCCTAAGACAGAAATTTCCCTGGTGGGGATCTGTCTAGAGGATACAACAATCAATCAAGAACTTCTCTTGATTCTGACGAAATTCCTATGTTCCCTTCATCTTTGGAAGAACGAATTTTTAAAGAGAATTCTGTGGTGTGAATGATGATGTTTTTCAACCCCTTTCAGATGAATGAAACAGGTATTTATAGGTATTAGTTATGACAGTTGGAAACTGTCAAAACCGAAAATAACTGTTAAAAACCTGTCATTCAGTAATTACGAATTTAATAATAAAAAAATAAAAATTAATTTCGTAATTAAAAATTATCTAATTAATCAGGAAGACCCCAAGAGCCCCAAGGCCCAAGGCCCATCTTTTGACCATTAAATATTCTCTTGATATTAGCCCATTTTCAATCCAATTAGGCTAATCCAACACCACAACCCAAGCCCAATATGCTTAACCCCTTACTTGACCCATTTAGTTAAATGAGTAGGACTAGACATATAAGGTGGGAGAAGGTTTTCTCTTCCACCAATGTGGGATAAGTCCCACATTGTAATTTTGTAGTCAAAGTTCCAACAATACCCCACATTTTCTATTCAAACTCCAATAATACCCCACATTTGAATAGAAAATAAGTGAACTTTGATATTCAAATAAGGGAAGTAAGATATGACATGCATCTGAATAGGTGTTGTAAAACTTGAACCTTTCATAGTGAGTACTACTTGGATCTACTTTGTGGGTAGTGAACTAGAGTCTTGAACTAACCACTTTTTATAGTAGAATAAAAAACAAGAAGTATCACACATATCATATCTAAGCATAGATCATTTCTTACCGTTGTGTTCATTTCGGTCATGAACGATCCTTTCTTCATGAGACTTTTAGAGAGCTTTAGCCATATCAGCTCCCAAAGATGCGACCTCACATCCATCTCACATAGGTAATGCTAATCTGGAATAATCCGTACTTATTCCACTGTAGAAGCTATCAGCATTATTAAGAATAAAGCATTCATCCCTATAACATCAACGGAAAAACACAAAACAAATATCATGGAGTGAGCATACCTTTGTGTTAGTGCTTCTTTGAGTCTTCCCCAACTAGTTGTCCTATTGAACCTAGACCATGGGATCTCCAATGTTGCTAGGTTAGGTTTCCGCAAGGTGGTGACTCATTGTGTTGGCTTTAAGCCCATTCCCCTCGATGTGAAGAGAACTTGCTCTCTACTCAGGCCTTTTGTCAAGGGATCAGCTATATTTTCCTTTGACTTTATGTAACTAATGGAAATGATTCCATTCTTCAGCAAGTCTCGTATTGTAATATGTCTGCGCCTAATGTGTCTCGACTTGCCATTGTATATTTGACTTTGTGCTCTAGTAAGAGCAGCCATACTATCACAATGTATGCCAATGGCAGTAACAGGTTGAGGCCACAGAGGAATACCTTCTAGGAAGCTTTTAAGCCATTCAGCTTCTTCAGCAGCTTTATCTAAAGCAACAAACTCTGCTTCCATTGTAGAACGAGTATTCACAGTTTGCTTAGATGATTTCCAAGAGATAGCAGCTCCACCAAGAGTGAACACATATCCACTTGTGGATTTTGCCTCAGAAGTATTGGAAATCCAATTTGCATCACAATACCCTTCAAGAACAGGAGGATATTTCGTGTAATGCAGTCCATAGTTCATTGTATGCTTTAAATATCTAAGCACTCTTACTAATGCATACCAATGATCTTTCCCAGGATTGTGGAGTAACGACTCAATCTACTTACACTATAAGCCAAGTCCGGTCTAGTACAATTCATAATATACATCAAGCTGCCGAGAACTTGAGTATATTCTAACTGAGCTACAGTATCACCTTTATTCTTCTTAGATGACTAGAAGCATCAAATGGGGTGACAACCGGCTTGTCATCATAGTGTCCAAACTTCTTGAGTACACTTTCAATATAATGGGACTGAGTAAGAGTATATCCATCTGGTCTTCTTTGAACTCTTACACCAAGGATCACATCTACTACTCCCAAGTCTTTCATGGAAAAGGAGGAGTGTAGCATTTTCTTGGTTTGATTGATCACATCCAGATTAGTACCCATTATAAGCATATCATCCACATACAAGCATATGATGACATAAGCATTCTTGTATTGTTTGACATAAACACATTTATCACATTCATTTATTCTAAATCCATTAGAGAGTAATGTGTTGTCAAACTTCTCGTGTCATTGCTTTGGAGCCTGTTTTAGTCCATAAGTGATCTAACTAACTTATAGACTTTGTTTCTTGACCTTTAACCACAAACCCTTCAGGTTGATTCATATATATCTCTTCATCTAGTTCACCATACAAGAAGGCAGTTTTCACATCCATTTGGTGTATTTCCAAATTATGAATGGATGCAATTGCTACTAATGTGCGAATTGATGTAATTCTTGTAACAGGTGAATAGGTGTCAAAGAAGTCTTGACCCTCTTTTTGACGATACCCTTTAGCTACTAAACGAGCTTTGTACTTCTCTATGGTACCATCAGGTCTAAACTTCTTCTTGAATATCCATTTGTGCCCAATTGGTTTTTGCCCATGTGGCAAATCCACCAATTTCCAAGTGTTATTTTGCACAATGGAGTCAATCTCACTTTTGATTGCCTCTTTCCAGTAAGGAGCTTCAGAGGAGTCCATAGCTTCCTTATATGTTTGTGGTTCCTTATTCACTACATAGGTCATGTAATCAGGTCCAAAATCTTTGGCTATTTTGCCCCGTTTGCTTCTTCTAGGTTCTAAGTTGTCTTCTTGAACCTTTGAAGAATTCTCTTCATTTGATTGTAAACTTTTGTCTGGAATCGTATCATTCAGTCCATCATCTAGAGGTCTTTTCCTAGAGTAGGTGAACCTCTTTTCCTTTATCCTTAAAAGGAAAAGTATTTTCAAAGAATTCAGCCTCTGCTGATTCCATGATGGTTTGGTTATGGATCTCATCAACATGTGATTTATACACAAGAAACCTGTATGCTGCACTATTCATGGCAGGGCCAAGATAGATGCAATCTATGGTTTTTGGTCCAAGTTTAGTCCTCTTAGGAAGAGGTACTTGAACCTTAGCAAGGCAACCCCACACTTTCATCCTTTTATAAGAGGGTAACCTCCCTTTCCATAGATGATATGGTGATTTATCACTCTTTTTATGAGGAATTCTATTAAGTATTGTATTTGCTGCAAGACATGCTTCTCCCACAGATTATGTGGTGCTCCAGAAGTAATTAACATTGAATTAATCATGTTTTTCAATGTTCTATTCTTTCTTTCTGCCACTCCATTTTGTTGAGGAGTATATGGAGCAGTTGTTTGATGTATAATACCGTTTAAAGAACAAAATTCAGCAAAGTCTTTGGATTCATATTCTCCTCCTCGATCAGACCTTAGAATTTTGATCTTTTTGTCAAGTTGATTTTCAACTTCAGCCTTGTAATTCTTAAAATAATTCAAGGCTTCATCTTTGGTATTTAACAAATAAATATAACAATACTTACTGCAATCATCAATAAAGGATATATAATAATTCTTTCCTCCTCTTGTAGGTGTTGCTCTAAAATCACATAAATCAGAGTGGATTAAGCCAAGTATTTCATTAGATTTTTCAACCGATTTATGAGGATGTTGTGTAAATTTTGATTCTACACAAACCTCACATTTTATATTTTTATCTAACGAACATTTTGGTAACATGCTAAGTTTTGCCATTCTTTGAATAGAACGAAAATTAACATGTCCCAAACGAGAATGCCACAAAATTGAAGGATCATGCATATACATAGAAGAGGGGCTAGTAGTGCCCATTATTGCATTAGCATTAATATTGGTTACATCATTGTTTGGTGTTTCAACACCATAGTACAAAGGTAATACACTGACTTTGAAGAGACCCTCACTAAGGTATCCCTTTCCAACATACATCCCACCCTTGGTGAGAACAAATTTATCAGATTCAAATACAAGTTTGAAACCTTTGTTACTAAGAATAGGACCAGAAATCAAATTCTTAGTAATTTCAGGAACATGCAAGACATCACATAAAACAAGTTCTTTTTCATGTGCAATGACTTGAATTTCCTCCACTTGTTTGAGGACAGATTTGGTATCCACCATCTTGAAATTCATGAACTTTCCAATCACGAATTTCTTGGAACATGCCACTTCTGTTTTGTATTTCTTTTCCAGTGATTCCCATATCTCTCTTGCAGTAGTCATGGTAGAGTAGATATCATAGAGAGAATCATCCAGGGCATTTAGAATATAATTTCTGCAATTATATTCATTTGTGTTCCAAGTTTCCACAGCCCTTTGATGTTCTGCCATTTGGGCTTCACTGGGTGGTGTTGTTCCTTCTGCAGTGGTTGTACCAATAGGAGGAGAGGGAGAATCATCAGTGAGAACATTGGAAACATGAAGAGTTGTTAGATAAAACAACATCTTCTGTTGCCATCTTCGAAAATCTGAGCCTTTGAATTTCTCAGGCTTTTCCACATGTGTTTTGATGATGGATTGTTGATCCATTCTTCCACTTTTTAATTTCTGTCTTAGATTGTTAATACAGAAGTATACAATCAACAAAATTAACAGAAATAAAACAAACGAAATTGAAATATATGTATGAAATATACAAGAATCAGTTTGCAGAAAACATACTTGATGGTTTATGCTTACAACA
Source organism: Lactuca sativa (assembly GCF_002870075.4). Taxonomy (NCBI): domain Eukaryota; kingdom Viridiplantae; phylum Streptophyta; class Magnoliopsida; order Asterales; family Asteraceae; genus Lactuca; species Lactuca sativa. The sequence goes on along the minus strand of NW_026440214.1, from coordinate 5,413 downwards.
GAAACACAAAAACGAAATTATGTAGATTGAGGCCTGCAAATTGCAGTGTCCTAAGACAGAAATTTCCCTGGTGGGGATCTGTCTAGAGGATACAACAATCAATCAAGAACTTCTCTTGATTCTGACGAAATTCCTATGTTCCCTTCATCTTTGGAAGAACGAATTTTTAAAGAGAATTCTGTGGTGTGAATGATGATGTTTTTCAACCCCTTTCAGATGAATGAAACAGGTATTTATAGGTATTAGTTATGACAGTTGGAAACTGTCAAAACCGAAATAACTGTTAAAAACCTGTCATTCAGTAATTACGAATTTAATAATAAAAAAATAAAAATTAATTTCGTAATTAAAAATTATCTAATTAATCAGGAAGACCCCAAGAGCCCCAAGGCCCAAGGCCCATCTTTTGACCATTAAATATTCTCTTGATATTAGCCCATTTTCAATCCAATTAGGCTAATCCAACACCACAACCCAAGCCCAATATGCTTAACCCCTTACTTGACCCATTTAGTTAAATGAGTAGGACTAGACATATAAGGTGGGAGAAGGTTTTCTCTTCCACCAATGTGGGATAAGTCCCACATTGTAATTTTGTAGTCAAAGTTCCAACAATACCCCACATTTTCTATTCAAACTCCAATAATACCCCACATTTGAATAGAAAATAAGTGAACTTTGATATTCAAATAAGGGAAGTAAGATATGACATGCATCTGAATAGGTGTTGTAAAACTTGAACCTTTCATAGTGAGTACTACTTGGATCTACTTTGTGGGTAGTGAACTAGAGTCTTGAACTAACCACTTTTTATAGTAGAATAAAAAACAAGAAGTATCACACATATCATATCTAAGCATAGATCATTTCTTACCGTTGTGTTCATTTCGGTCATGAACGATCCTTTCTTCATGAGACTTTTAGAGAGCTTTAGCCATATCAGCTCCCAAAGATGCGACCTCACATCCATCTCACATAGGTAATGCTAATCTGGAATAATCCGTACTTATTCCACTGTAGAAGCTATCAGCATTATTAAGAATAAAGCATTCATCCCTATAACATCAACGGAAAAACACAAAACAAATATCATGGGAGTGAGCATACCTTTGTGTTAGTGCTTCTTTGAGTCTTCCCCAACTAGTTGTCCTATTGAACCTAGACCATGGGATCTCCAATGTTGCTAGGTTAGGTTTCCGCAAGGTGGTGACTCATTGTGTTGGCTTTAAGCCCATTCCCCTCGATGTGAAGAGAACTTGCTCTCTACTCAGGCCTTTTGTCAAGGGATCAGCTATATTTTCCTTTGACTTTATGTAACTAATGGAAATGATTCCATTCTTCAGCAAGTCTCGTATTGTAATATGTCTGCGCCTAATGTGTCTCGACTTGCCATTGTATATTTGACTTTGTGCTCTAGTAAGAGCAGCCATACTATCACAATGTATGCCAATGGCAGTAACAGGTTGAGGCCACAGAGGATACCTTCTAGGAAGCTTTTAAGCCATTCAGCTTCTTCAGCAGCTTTATCTAAAGCAACAAACTCTGCTTCCATTGTAGAACGAGTATTCACAGTTTGCTTAGATGATTTCCAAGAGATAGCAGCTCCACCAAGAGTGAACACATATCCACTTGTGGATTTTGCCTCAGAAGTATTGGAAATCCAATTTGCATCACAATACCCTTCAAGAACAGGAGGATATTTCGTGTAATGCAGTCCCATAGTTCATTGTATGCTTTAAATATCTAAGCACTCTTACTAATGCATACCAATGATCTTTCCCAGGATTGTGGGAGTAACGACTCAATCTACTTACACTATAAGCCAAGTCCGGTCTAGTACAATTCATAATATACATCAAGCTGCCGAGAACTTGAGTATATTCTAACTGAGCTACAGTATCACCTTTATTCTTCTTTAGATGACTAGAAGCATCAAATGGGGTGACAACCGGCTTGTCATCATAGTGTCCAAACTTCTTGAGTACACTTTCAATATAATGGGACTGAGTAAGAGTATATCCATCTGGTCTTCTTTGAACTCTTACACCAAGGATCACATCTACTACTCCCAAGTCTTTCATGGAAAAGGAGGAGTGTAGCATTTTCTTGGTTTGATTGATCACATCCAGATTAGTACCCATTATAAGCATATCATCCACATACAAGCATATGATGACATAAGCATTCTTGTATTGTTTGACATAAACACATTTATCACATTCATTTATTCTAAATCCATTAGAGAGTAATGTGTTGTCAAACTTCTCGTGCCATTGCTTTGGAGCCTGTTTTAGTCCATAAAGTGATCTAACTAACTTACAGACTTTGTTTTCTTGACCTTTAACCACAAACCCTTCAGGTTGATTCATATATATCTCTTCATCTAGTTCACCATACAAGAAGGCAGTTTTCACATCCATTTGGTGTATTTCCAAATTATGAATGGATGCAATTGCTACTAATGTGCGAATTGATGTAATTCTTGTAACAGGTGAATAGGTGTCAAAGAAGTCTTGACCCTCTTTTTGACGATACCCTTTAGCTACTAAACGAGCTTTGTACTTCTCTATGGTACCATCAGGTCTAAACTTCTTCTTGAATATCCATTTGTGCCCAATTGGTTTTGCCCATGTGGCAAAATCCACCAATTTCCAAGTGTTATTTTGCACAATGGAGTCAATCTCACTTTTGATTGCCTCTTTCCAGTAAGGAGCTTCAGAGGAGTCCATAGCTTCCTTATATGTTTGTGGTTCCTTATTCACTACATAGGTCATGTAATCAGGTCCAAAATCTTTGGCTATTTTGCCCCGTTTGCTTCTTCTAGGTTCTAAGTTGTCTTCTTGAACCTTTGAAGAATTCTCTTCATTTGATTGTAAACTTTTGTCTGGAATCGTATCATTCAGTCCATCATCTAGAGGTCTTTTCCTAGAGTAGGTAACCTCTTTTCTTTATCCTTAAAAGGAAAAGTATTTTCAAAGAATTCAGCCTCTGCTGATTCCATGATGGTTTGGTTATGGATCTCATCAACATGTGATTTATACACAAGAAACCTGTATGCTGCACTATTCATGGCAGGGCCAAGATAGATGCAATCTATGGTTTTTGGTCCAAGTTTAGTCCTCTTAGGAAGAGGTACTTGAACCTTAGCAAGGCAACCCCACACTTTCATCCTTTTATAAGAGGGTAACCTCCCTTTCCATAGATGATATGGTGATTTATCACTCTTTTATGAGGAATTCTATTAAGTATTGTATTTGCTGCAAGACATGCTTCTCCCCACAGATTATGTGGTGCTCCAGAAGTAATTAACATTGAATTAATCATGTTTTTCAATGTTCTATTCTTTCTTTCTGCCACTCCATTTTGTTGAGGAGTATATGGAGCAGTTGTTTGATGTATAATACCGTTTAAAGAACAAAATTCAGCAAAGTCTTTGGATTCATATTCTCCTCCTCGATCAGACCTTAGAATTTTGATCTTTTTGTCAGTTGATTTTCAACTTCAGCCTTGTAATTCTTAAAATAATTCAAGGCTTCATCTTTGGTATTTAACAAATAAATATAACAATACTTACTGCAATCATCAATAAAAGGATATATAATAATTCTTTCCTCCTCTTGTAGGTGTTGCTCTAAAATCACATAAATCAGAGTGGATTAAGCCAAGTATTTCATTAGATTTTTCAACCGATTTATGAGGATGTTGTGTAAATTTTGATTCTACACAAACCTCACATTTTATATTTTTATCTAACGAACATTTTGGTAACATGCTAAGTTTTGCCATTCTTTGAATAGAACGAAAATTAACATGTCCCAAACGAGAATGCCACAAATTGAAGGATCATGCATATACATAGAAGAGGGGCTAGTAGTGCCCATTATTGCATTAGCATTAATATTGGTTACATCATTGTTTGGTGTTTCAACACCATAGTACAAAGGTAATACACTGACTTTGAAGAGACCCTCACTAAGGTATCCCTTTCCAACATACATCCCACCCTTGGTGAGAACAAATTTATCAGATTCAAATACAAGTTTGAAACCTTTGTTACTAAGAATAGGACCAGAAATCAAATTCTTAGTAATTTCAGGAACATGCAAGACATCACATAAAACAAGTTCTTTTTCATGTGCAATGACTTGAATTTCCTCCACTTGTTTGAGGACAGATTTGGTATCCACCATCTTGAAATTCATGAACTTTCCAATCACGAATTTCTTGGAACATGCCACTTCTGTTTTGTATTTCTTTTCCAGTGATTCCCATATCTCTCTTGCAGTAGTCATGGTAGAGTAGATATCATAGAGAGAATCATCCAGGGCATTTAGAATATAATTTCTGCAATTATATTCATTTGTGTTCCAAGTTTCCACAGCCCTTTGATGTTCTGCCATTTGGGCTTCACTGGGTGGTGTTGTTCCTTCTGCAGTGGTTGTACCAATAGGAGGAGAGGGAGAATCATCAGTGAGAACATTGGAAACATGAAGAGTTGTTAGATAAAACAACATCTTCTGTTGCCATCTTCGAAAATCTGAGCCTTTGAATTTCTCAGGCTTTTCCACATGTGTTTGATGATGGATTGTTGATCCATTCTTCCACTTTTAATTTCTGTCTTAGATTGTTAATACAGAAGTATACAATCAACAAAATTAACAGAAATAAAACAAACGAAATTGAAATATATGTATGAAATATACAAGAATCAGTTTGCAGAAAACATACTTGATGGTTTATGCTTACAACAGAAACACAAAAACGAAATTATGTAGATTGAGGCCTGCAAATTGCAGTGTCCTAAGACAGAAATTTCCCTGGTGGGGATCTGTCTAGAGGATACAACAATCAATCAAGAACTTCTCTTGATTCTGACGAAATTCCTATGTTCCCTTCATCTTTGGAAGAACGAATTTTTAAAGAGAATTCTGTGGTGTGAATGATGATGTTTTTCAACCCTTTCAGATGAATGAAACAGGTATTTATAGGTATTAGTTATGACAGTTGGAAACTGTCAAAACCGAAAATAACTGTTAAAAACCTGTCATTCAGTAATTACGAATTTAATAATAAAAAAATAAAAATTAATTTCGTAATTAAAAATTATCTAATTAATCAGGAAGACCCCAAGAGCCCCAAGGCCCAAGGCCCATCTTTTGACCATTAAATATTCTCTTGATATTAGCCCATTTCAATCCAATTAGGCTAATCCAACACCACAACCCAAGCCCAATATGCTTAACCCCTTACTTGACCCATTTAGTTAAATGAGTAGGACTAGACATATAAGGTGGGAGAAGGTTTTCTCTTCCACCAATGTGGGATAAGTCCCACATTGTAATTTTGTAGTCAAAGTTCCAACAATACCCCACATTTTCTATTCAAACTCCAATAATACCCCACATTTGAATAG